>NW_004955447.1:12181576-12182702 GCF_000276665.1 Chinchilla lanigera
ACCAGGAGTGAACTGTCTTCGTGTCAGACAGTCTTCATCTAAGCCGATGATATTGTCTCTTCCTTTGTTCAAATCTTATAGCTGTTAATAAAACTATAGCACATCATATATGGAGGTCATGCTTCTCTGTCATGTTTGTTCTTAAATCTGTCCTGAGACTGTACATTTCTTAAAGCTAAAGTGTTTTCTATCACTTACTCTTGGGATTCTTTTGTGCTAATATCTCGGAACTGATAACCTTTGTTACTAATATTCTGGTCTTCACCACCATGGAATGAATCCTTACACAGACTAAGTCTTGAGATCTGTTTGTAAAGGTCCAGATATTTCAATGAAATGAAAAGAGGTTATAAAAGAAATAAATTATCAAATACAGAGAAAAATATCAAAAAATAAAAACCGTTTTAATGATATTGTAGTTTTGAGACAACGTTCATGTTCTCAACTGAATAACACTTTTTTGTGAGGAACAACTTGATTCGAATGCTTCTCAACGTCACATCAATTTGTTAAACTAACACTTCCAAAGATGCACCCGAGCGGGCCTCTAGGAGAGGTCTTCTCTTTCCAAACTTTCCTAGACCTCTCAAACAACTTTAAGTTTGATTCACTGAAATTTATGCAAATTATCTGCATAATATCTTTGGTTTTGAACATCTCTATCTGCACATTTTCTCTTCTTGGTCAAATCAAATATCATTTAACAAGTGAATATGTAGTTAAATGAGTATAAGAATTAGTAATGTACTGTGTGCATAAAATCACATCTGATCGTACTGAGAATTCTTCTCTCACATGCCCATGGGTACACGGATGGATTCTTGACTATCATGGAAGCAGTAGATGAGCTCTATGTAGCATACATTGAAGGGAATATTTGTTTTATAATTTAATGACAATCATTACTATTCTTAGTTTCTAATGTATATATTTTTGTAGACATTTATCATGCGTTTTTATATATTTCTCATTGCAAACAGGTAATTTGTTATTATACTAATTTTTTTATATTTCAGTACTGATGGATGAATGTTTAAGAAATATATTTAGGAGTACATGACTTTTATGAACAAAAAGTCTGAATTATAAATTATTAAATTATGAGCTTTGTGTTTTATTTTTATTT
>NW_004955447.1:12182802-12189290 GCF_000276665.1 Chinchilla lanigera
CAAAGCATCTGCCTGGCAAGTGCAAGGTCGTGAGTTCGGTTCCCGGTACCGGAGAAAAACCAAATAATAATAATAATAATAATTTAAAATGTTTTAGACCTAAAAATGAATATAACATCATTGTACACGTTATTCTCTAAGATAT
Organism: Chinchilla lanigera; assembly: GCF_000276665.1. Classification (NCBI taxonomy): domain Eukaryota; kingdom Metazoa; phylum Chordata; class Mammalia; order Rodentia; family Chinchillidae; genus Chinchilla; species Chinchilla lanigera. The sequence goes on from NW_004955447.1 coordinate 12,182,948, forward strand.
TTAGAAGCATTATTTTGTTACTGTTTGTTTTGTTTTGTTTTGTTACATGAGACAGGATGCGGCCATGTAGTCCAGGCCAGCCTTGAACTTACTAAGTAGCCTAGGCTGCCCTAAATTGCTGACCCAGCTTGCCGAGTGCTGGTATTATAACAGAGCACAATGCCCCAATGGGGATATTGCTGAGCAAAGCAAAAAAGGCAAAAAAGATATTGAAAAAATATGTGGCTTAATCTGCATGTGTATTTTAATTATTTACACATGAACATACATATGTAAAAACATTCATAAAAGTTGTTTACATGGACAGTTTGATGCAGAGATCAGTACCCGGTAGGGTAGGAAGAGAAGAGATAGAGGAAAATGCTTGAGAAAACCAAAGGGCAAACTAAAATTTTCTTTCTAAATGTACCTATGCAAATATACTCAATGAAAGCAAATTATATATACATATATGCATGTATATTATAAAATTATCAAATAAACTTTAGGAAAATAAGGAAACATTTCTAAAAGAAAAAAAAATGAGTGTTTGGTTTTAAAATTTAAATTAAAATCAGTGAATAACACCTTTCAGCCTATTTTGACTTCATATTTTGTACTAGTCTGGAAATACATTTAATTAGCTAATAGAAAATAAAATACCCATTAATTTCAGGATGGACAAGGTGATTTCCACATCTAAATTTTCATGTAGTCTTATTTCCTTATTTCCTGAAGATTCCTATTTGTGTTATTTATAGCTTAATACATAAATTGCCCTTTATGGTAATTTGGCCATAAAAGCATGGTTTAGACTATGAAATAATTAGTTAATGCAAATCTGAAGGTTGTCCAAAAGCCATGTACAGATATAATATATTCATTGGAATTAAAAAGCTTACTGAAAATATTTATATAAATATGCTTACAGTATATAATGACTGCTTTAATGTGCTGGTCAGAACTGGAAAATTTAAAATAGATTCAAGGCAAAGCCAATAATCATATTCTTTCACTTCTATTGATGAGTATTAGAGCAAGATTATTAATTAGATTATTCAATTTCTTTCCTTTTGTACTTTGTGATTCATGTGATGACTCCTTTATTAACTCATTCATTTACTAAAATTAAATTTTCTGAGATACATCTCTAAAGGCCTTTGTTATATGAGTATAATAACTTCTCAACTTTGACATGAACATTTTTACATAAAATAAAATCAAAATGCATAAAGATTATAGAAATGCAAACTGAAATTTCTTTGAGATGTCTTACAAGTAGAAATTTTATGCTAGCTATTGTGGTTAAATTTTTTTGGTACTCTTTCAATGAAAATATTTTAGTATATTGGATAGTAGTTTTTTTACTGAATGTCTTTACAATGTGAAATATTTGAAAGTGATGTGAAAGCTCTATTACACCACTTAAACATATCAATATGCTCACTCATTTTAAAAGCCCGTAAATTATATTTTTAAACGTTGCAAATTAGCCTCCCAGTATTTTGGTCAGCTTCTCAACACATTCAATGTAGTTCATCTCTTGATGAATTTAAAATTGCTTCCCCTTTTTTCCCCCCAAAATAGTTTCAGCTACCCCTTTCTCAGTTGAAATGCAATGTAAGGGCTGGGGATATGGCTCAGTGGAACAGTGCCTGCTGGGCAAGTGCAAGGTTGTGAGTTTGATTCCTGGTACCAAAGAAATATAATGTAAATACTTGAGTCATTTGGACACTTCATTTTAGTTTATGACCCTACATATTTTTAAATTATAACTTTATGCATGGGAGAGAATACAAAATGAGTGAAATTGTATACAATTTAATTACCAATAATATTGCTTGAGGAGAGAATATTTGGTCAGCAAAATGGAAATAACTATCCTAATACCTTATGGACATATTTTAACAAGTGAGAGAAGTGGTAGAAATAGAAATAGATTTAATTCAACGGAGACAGCAAGATCTGGGACTGGCTATATGCCTACCTATATTGATTTCTGATTTATATTGTTTGAATATATCTGAAATAGAACAGCCACCGGTATGTGCAATAGAAGACATATAGAATTTTAATGCTTAATAACTCGGTAATGTGGCCTCTTTCTGGAACAGTCATAATCTCTTTTTTCAAAATCTTTCCATTTTAAAGGTAAGTTCTAATAAAGAATCTGTAAAACAGTAAGGTTTTCCAACACTTCCCAGGAAAGACGATTGGCTACTTTCTTGGTGTACATATTATCGTTAGCCAGTATGTCCCCTCTGACCCTGAAAAAGGTCAAAGAGATGGAGCATTGCGAACACACAGATTAAGGGCTTTCGTCAGATGTGGAACTGAGGAATGTTGACAGGTGGAGATGGGAAACTTGAAGCAGATTCATTTAGCTTTGCCTGTGTGTTAAAAAAATACAATTTGTCAGCAATAAATGCTGAAATTTTTGCAGCGGCTTCAACCGTCTTCGTCCTTTGTGCCCTCGGGTTATTTGTCTGGCACTGCCACTGAGTCCAGTGCACGAGTTTCACATTTTCAAACTTCAAGAATGTTCAACAGTTTTCACCTTCAAAAACTGCATCCACGTCTTTCAAGTCTACAAAACCCTGGTTAAAAATGAGTATGTAAATTAACACATTACGATGCTATCAGTATATTTGTTTTTTTGAATATCAGCATAAGTGCTTTGCATTCTCTCTTCTCAATATCCAGGTAGTTGAAGAAGGAAGTTGTTATCAGAGGTTGCATAATGAGAAAGAAATAAAGAAAATGAAATAGGATGCCTCTGCAAATGGTTTTTCTATGTGGAAACACTTATGGTTCGTGTCTGGCTGTCCCCACAAAGCCTCATGCAGTCATGGGGTGGGCTTCTAGAGTTTTTGATTGATCCATGGTCCAATGCTGGGATTGTGGGTGTGAGTACTGCACTGGAGCTGGTAGCTTGCATACAATAGAAGCAAGGGAAAGAGTCTTGCTCTCTGCTGGTGCTCCTCCCTTTTTCTTCTGCTGCTTTTGCTGTTTTCCTCCACCATGAACAATTACCCTCTGCCAAGTGCCACTCTGCCTTGGAGCCAGCTGACAATGGACTGAAACCTCCACAACTGTGAAGTAAATAAACCTGTCCTTCCTTAATTCTGGGCATCAAGTATTTTGTCTCAGCAATGAGAGAAAAGTAACCAAGACAGAATTACATTTGATAACTTTTTCATTTAAAATATATTGCCATAAATGTATTGTTGGTATATAACAACAAAGTTTCTCCACGATAACTCTGCTCAATGATGGATTTGCTGAGATTGTTTTGTCTATCACATCTCAATTTGTGTTAGTCAATTTATCACCATTTCTGGTTATAGTATGCTTGATTTCTGAAGGTTAGAGTTAAGTCTTGATGTTCTATATTGTCTTAATATGTTCATGATTTCATATGTACATGTGTATTCTTGCAGCTTGATCCCATTAGTGTTGAATTATCTTATTTCACAAAGCTTTTCAATATTTTAATGACTAATTTAAAAAATTCTTTGATTCTCTAACAGCAATAAAACTGGAAAAGAATTTTGAGTGAATAAATGCAAACATCAATAAAGTATCTGCTCAAAGGAAATCCACAAATGTATTTGCGATTCACTCGATGAATGCTTTCTACTTTGACTTCAAAATCTGCAAAAGTAAAGTAAAAATTGTATTTCCTGATTTGCTAATATAGTAACAGCAATTACTTTTAGTTACTGTCTACTATTTAGTTTTATGTTTTAAAACATCATTTAAATACTTTTAACAATAAATCTATAAAGGAGATAATAATGTTACCATTAAAGGTTCTGGATGGTTCTATGACTCCCAACATTGCTTTGTCACTGCCTAGTAAAAGTGATATTTATTTTTAAACTTGGCTAATTTTAAGGCCTATGTAATTCTAATATGCCACATAGTATATTAGAAATGATTCCTTTAATTCTGAACATTGTAAACAGAATAAAATTAATGAAGGAAAACTTAAAATTTCATGAAATAGACCATATAATTACATGTTATACATGTACATTTTTACATATACAACATTTTAGATACAAATGCAAACAGATAGCTCATAAATGCAGGTATTATTATGTGCATCATTATTGTTGTCAGCCAAAATTCATTTTCAGCAAAACATAAAGAAATCCTTCACAGTGTCCAAGCAGTGGGTCACTGGGGACATCCAATGTTCCTGCCTGCTATCTGAGGACACAGACTTGTACTTTTTGTGGTGTATTAGAGCCTCTACTAGTATTTGTAATCAATGCTGATATCAAAGTGATTCAGGTTCTAGACGTTATAGGACAGTCACCCTACTATAACACTCCAACAGGATTAGTAGTGATGCTTCAAGGAGTCGGTAGTTTTGCTGAAGATGGGGATATAAATTGGCAAATAAGAAGGACAGCTGGAGTCTAAACCAAGCAAGAAGTACAAGGCTAGGAGTCCACAGGCAAAGACTTCAGCCAACTGCACATGATGCTGTAGACATCATGGCAGAATGGAGAAGTCAGCAACAAGCCAAAGAAGAGAAGCTTCTGCCACCTCCTGAGTGGTTCTCATGAAAGTTTTCTCGCTATCACTCTTCAAGTAGGGAGAAAATAATATTTGGAATAAGAGAAATTTACTAAAAAGATCATCTAAAAGATTGAGCAGTGTTTATGCAGGGTGATGCATGCTTGCAGCACCAGCACTCTCTGAGGTGGAGGCAGGGTAAGGCAAGTTCAAACAGAGCCTGGGCAGCTCAATGACTTAGCAAGAACCTGCCTTAAAAATTTAAAAAAAGAGGAAAACTACTGGGATTTCAGCTCAGTGGAAAAGCCCTAATTCCTGGGTTCAACACAACAGAGAATAAGTAAGCATCCCAATGCTGAAGTGATGTACTAGCTATTGGTAAGTTATTTTCCCTGCGAAGATGTAACCAGTTATTAGAAACTTAAAAATGTACATTTTGGTTGATTCAAGTGAAGTATATTACTGTATGTGCAACACTACATGTATTATTCAAGTCAGAAAAATCTTTAGCAATAGTGTAAATTTTAGTCCAAACTGAAATATAAAACTGTAGAACATGTTTATTAATAAAAATGATAGACAAAGGGAAGTAAATCACTTTCTCCTTCCTCTCTTGGTCTTATCTATCTATGTATCTATCTATCTATCATCTATCTATCTTTCTATATATTTACTGGATGACTACTATGTGATATCATATGTGTTACATAGGTCCTTACATACTTTATATATGTGAAGTCTCAAATAATTTTTTTGTTTCTCTTTGTGATCACAAAAATCCTGATATGGTTTCTAAAGAGAAATAAAACACTAAATTTCAAACAAATTAATAATTTCATCATATTTTGCAATATAATTTGTAAGTATCCTCTCTATTAATCACCTGTCTCATGTGAGACACAAGTCCTGACACCCAGAAACTGAAAGAGGAGGAGTTGGTTTTCACTGGCAGGTTGAGAGATCCGGTCTCTGGTTTGGGCTGGGAGGGAGGGACAGCGTGGTGGATGGATGAAACAGCACAGACTCACTTAGTTCAGGGTGGCAGGGAAGATGAGCAGGGGAACAGTGGCAGACAGGAATGGAGATGGATGAGATACAGACCGTACGGCAAGCTGAAGCATCGAGATACACAGAAAAATGCTCCAGCAATGCCCTGGGGGTGCCCCATACAAATCAAATGACCCTACACCTCAGTCACCATAACCTCACGTACACACATATGTACACAGGAAATATCATTCATAAACATTACTACTTCCCCATTTTGAAAACCTTATCTTGGACTATTGGATATATTTGCTTCAATAGAAAAGACCTGCGTACACTTTAACAGTCCACATAATTTGCACATGTCTGAATAAAGGAGAATGATGACTACAGTGCTGTATGTAGACCTCTCTTTACCAGCTTTCCCCCAATGAGAAGCGTGCTAAAAGATATAAATATATTTTCACTTTATTTGACCAAACATTTTTAAAGTAACAGTTTCAGTATATATTTTTTTCATTGATCTTGGTTATTTGAGTTTTCAAAACATGACTAATAGACAAAGTGATGGTGTTTGAGGGGTTGGGTATTTTGTCTTAGCAATGAGAGAAAAGCAACCAAGACAGATGGTATATTACAGTTAATTATTTTCATTCATAAAATCATAATTTTATTAAATATTCTCACATTACTTTTTTATTTAAAAGAGTAAAAGAAGGATAACATAGTAATAGAGGTATTCACTGAATTACAGACAAAGTGGTAGGACATTATCAGTGGTTGCTATTTTACCTAGTGGTATTTTCAAGATAGTTTCTCAGGAAAACCAATAGACAAATAATAGTGAGTT
>NW_004955447.1:12193023-12213718 GCF_000276665.1 Chinchilla lanigera
ATTTATTTATTTATTTATTTATTTTCTTTTTTTGGTTTTTCTCCGGTACCAGGAACCGAACTCATGACCTTGCGCTTGCCAGGCAGGCTTTTGCCACTGAGCTAAATCCCCAGCCCCATGAGCTTTGTGTTTTAAAACACTAATCTATAACATAGCATTTAAAATTATCTTATACTTAGCAAATGGTAGATATTTCTTCATCTTTAAAGTCATCAATTATAATTGGATTTCCAAAGTCAATTATTTGGTTAAAACCTCTTCAAATTTTTTTTGTTTTTTGGTTTTTTTTTTGCTAATAAACCTGTGACACCAGAATCTATAAATATTACTAGGCTATATTATTTTTATCTCTGGTTAGATTTTTAAAACTTCCATTGGAACATTATCACAAACATAGAAAGAATTATAGGAATTCTATAATACTTTAAGACTGTTTTGCTCCTCTTCTCCCAAATTCAAATGCTGTGGTTGTATTTTATTACAATTACTTTTTTCTATAAAGGTAGATAAGAGTGAGATTATAATGTTATATTTATTTATTTCTAAATATTTCAGTGTGCATTTTTAAGAAACAAAGGCATCCCCTTTTATGATCAAAGTAAAATGATGAAAATTAGGATATTAACAAATATGACAAATGACATCTGAAATGACATCTTTTCAATTTTCATTTGTTTTGAAGTTTACAAGATTTCTCTAAAAGTTTTTGAGGAATAAATGGAAGGATGTACTCCTCTAAAATTTTTTTGTGATAAATATTCTAATTTACAGAAATTAATATGCAACTGGACTGAGATATACCATTACCTCACATAGCTACTATTGGCAACTTTTAAACTAATGCACAGATTTACATTATATTCCTTTCATATTTTCTCAGTTTGAATCCTTAATCAAGTCCAACTTATGTTAGCAAGGTTAGAAAAAATAAGAAAACAGGAAAATCAATTCTTTTCTAATGACGAATATTTTATTTTCAATGAATTTTAGCCTCCAATATTTAATCACTACTAAGTTGATGAAGTAGTATTATGTCAAAGCATTTCAAAATTATTTTAAAGCAGACTTTATTATTGTTTGAGAGTTTGAAATCTAAACAAATTTCTTATTCTTTATAGTCTATAAGTAACCAACCAAAAAATGTGTATATCAAAAGAAATATGAAATATATTTTAGTATGTAAATAGATGTATGACTTTAAGCAAAACAGAAATACAATGAAATAATTTTAGCATGTAAGTCAATATAACAAAATATTTTTTACAGTAGATAATGTGACATTTTTATTATAATTTCATTGTATCAATGAGGTATATATTATGACCTATCATGTTATCACTCCATCCTGGAGGCTTTAATTAATCCATTTTCCATAAACTGAATTATTTTATTTTTTATAATAGCCTTCATTTTCATACCCTTTCTCTAGTCTCAAGAGTCTTTTGCTGCATGCAAACGTAACTTGGGAAGCAAGAATCTCAGAGTTATTCTATTCTATGTGTATAATTAATTGGTAAGCTAAGTTATGAATAAAATGGTTTAACAATTAAAGTAGTTCAATTAGTTGCATCTGTATTAAGAATATTCAGTAATATCAAATGAAAGTAAGGATGCATTTAAACAAAAAAGTACAGGGGTTAGTGAGTGAATAACAGAGATATCATGTGAAAGGATTTATTGCTTCATAAACCAGTTAAATTAAGAAGTATCACATAATATATTTGATGTGTATTTTTACAGCCTTAAGCTCTTTATTCTTTCTTAGGGATTTGCTTTGCAGTGCAGGCTTGAACTAATTCCAAGTGTTGATTCCTACAATCTTTATTCTTAAATTAATAGGAGAATAAACTAAAGTGGTAATATTTACAATCTATAATTACAGTAAAGCTTTTTATAAAAATTTTATATGAAAATATATACAAAAGAAAAGGTGAAACATATAATAATCTGTTTAGTAAACTAATTGTAATTGGGTATGAATCCTACAATAAATGTTTATTGGAATATTTTTTTCCTTTTGAAACTAGAATCTATAATATCCACAAAATTTTCAAAATGCTTAGTTGTTTCAGTACAGTAACACATGTATTCTTTCATTTAAGAATCCATTTAGTGAGATATTGAAAAATTATTTTAAATTTATGATATTTAGCTATCGCAGAAAAACCTTTTAGCTACACTCTAGAACTTCAGCTAAATGAGAATTTTGTATGGGTTCTTACAATCTTTGAAATGATCCATATTTGTATATGATATACAAAAGGTGACTATTAAAAGTTTTTCTCATATGCCTTAAAAATCACAAAATATTTAATTTTACAGTTTACAGTGATATAATAATATTAAACCCTTTAATTCACTATGATGTTTTAGAAATGTTTTGTCCAAAACAGAGGGCAGTATTGTACATGTTTCACAAAACCTATCAAAGGCTTCTGATTTTATAATGAAGCTCTCTTCAGGAAGTGTATTATAGCAGCAGAAGCACAGAGATTATTTTAATGATATTAAGTAATGTTTTTCTTTTTCTCTTACTTGTTTTCTTTCCCATTTTCCTTTCATGCTGTTGCTCTCCATCAAACATAGACACTCACAGGCTAGGCAAATGTTCTAAAACCCAGATACATCGCAATCCGACATTAGGTAATTTTGCTCTTTTTTTTTTCACTATGCCCAATTTAAGTATCCTAACTATACACAAATTATAGTAATAATGGAAAATAATTTTTTGCCAGACACAATGGTACATAACTCTTATTCTAGCAATAAAAGAGGCTGAGGCAGGATAAATAAGTTAGTCAGTGTTGGGGACCACTACGAAGTGGCTCTGAGCTGTATTTAATATTAACCAATTGGCTTTCCGTGTTTATTTACGAGTTGTCTGAAGCTTAGGCACCTTGTCTGCCACTGCAGTTAACTACAAGGAGACTGCACGTGCAAGCCTCTCACTCCTGCTGAGAAGACCTTCAGGGGAAATAACATAGTTCTCCTAAATTAACCTAATGTATTGCTTGAAAAAGTCCTGCCCAGATTCCCGCCTTTTCTTGAGTGTCCTCCTCCTTTGTTTGTAAACCAAATAAATATGGGCTACCCAGAGAAGTCTTTGGCTAAACTCAAAGAATATCAAACCTGTAGAAGAGTTAGTTCCTCCTGGAGCCCTGAAATCATTTCTGTTTCCTCATTTGTTTAAGCCTTCGTAGTCCACTGGCTTGGGAGATTGCGGGCCTGATCAGCCTGTAATAACTCAATGTTATTTAACCCAATTTTCATTAAGTCAGACCCAGTTTCAAAATAAAATATGGAATAGATTGAGGAGATAGATCTCAAGTTTTCACAAAATTAATACCTTAAATAAGAGCATATCCTTTCTTTTCTTCACTTCAATGATATGGAAAATTTTGGGTTTTTTGTTTGTTTTTCTTCCAGTACCAAGAATCAAACTCACAACCTTGTGCTTGCCAGTAGGCACTTTGCCACTGAGCTAAATCCCCAGCCTCAATATAGAAAATTTTGAGATGATATAAACAAGAAGATCAGAAAGAAAGAGAATAAAAAGAAAGATTTTCATTATCTCTGTGTTTTCTTTAGATCCAAAAACCTTTTGAGGGGCTGGGGATTTAGCTCAGCGGCAAAAGCGCCTGCCTGGCAAGTGCAAGGTCATGAGTTTGGTTCCCGGTACCGGAGAAAAACAAAAAAAAAAAAAAAAAAAAAAAAAAAAACCTTTTGAATTTATGAAATAGTAATGGTTTTATTTTGGTTGTTAATTGTATACCTCGTCTTAATTAAATTGTTGAAAAATTTGTAAAGTGATATTATTTTCCTTTTTGTTTAATGATTTGGAAGGTTTTAAAAACTTGTAAATCCAACAGTTTTCTCTGGTAATACTCTTAAGAAACATATGCTTTAATAGATTAAAAATGAAACTTCAAGAAAATATCAAAATATAACCTCATTCTATTGAAGAATTAAAATTTTGTAGCACTTCTTTTCAGTTAAAAATGTACTTGTATATCTCAAAATCATGACACACATTGAGTAAAGTCCAGTTTTATGTTCCTCTACTGCCAACTATTCCTCTAGTTTGCATAATCAAAACACATTAGTAGTGAAGAACTCTTTGGAATTTTGAAGAAACTGGACAACCAATTATTTTAGCCCCCTGTCAACATTCTAATGCCTAAAACTATTGTTAAAAACTCTTTTCTTTTTTTTTTTTTTCTTTTCGTTATTCATCTTTTGGAAAGTGGGTTTCTGAGAATTCAAATCAGACCTTGAACATGCAATCAATAAGCACATATTGTACAGCTCTACCTCCTTTAAAAATAATAGTACATAGTGTAAGAAGAAAATGAATAATATTTAGATCAAATATAACCAAGAAATTGTAACATTATAATTAAAGAGGATTGTCAAATTTCATTGGCTAAGGAATAAAACCAAACCAAATTGTTCCCTTTAGCATAGCTCTTCCTTGCCTGAATATTTATGATTTTACATTTAAATAAAATTTTAAAAAAATAATAGCAATCTAAAATTATTTGACAAATGCAGTTGTCCATAGTCTTTCATGTAGCTGAGCTCTGCTTTACATTTTAATACCTTATTTCCCCATACCTGGTTTCTCATGGGAAAATAGACTACGAATTTAATTTTATTTTAAGTTGCAAATGAGAAGCAAGAATTTTCACTTGAGAAAAAAAGAGGAATCCCATTGTGATATCCAGATAGTGTACCTGGGCACCACCCCATATAACAGGCACTTTCTTTTTATTTTAAAGAGCATAATAATAAGGAGAAGAACAATGGCAAATTACCATCAACATAGACAAAAGCAAAGCAAAAACAATACAAATGATACGTAGTTTCAGAACAAAATGATAAGAATTAACAGTGGTTGTTGTACTACATATTGTTATCTTCAGCAAAGTTGTTCAGATTACCCGATGTAAGAATGCAAGATTGATTAAACCATTAAAGAGAATTTAAAAAATTATTATCTCTATGATCTGTTGGCTAGCAATATGAGTTTTTGAGTTGTACGCCTTCAGTATAAGAATCTGACATGATCTCATAATTTTGTTTGCATTTTGATGTAGTTGATTCAGGGATGATATCTGTCTCCTACTGTGCATTTGGAAAAGAATGGAAATAGCCTACATCAGATGTTTGAATTTTAACTGCTTGCTAAGAAAATGTGGGCAGGGTTAAAAACTGTCATAAGTATATGACGATAATAAGTAGAGCATCTCCATGGAACCATAATATTTGAAAAGTTTTTATACCAGGTAGTAATAATGGGGAAGGTTGTGAAGCTGTTATATGGGCTAGAAGTAATGAGGAAGTTTGAAATTATCAGGAAGATTGGAAATTCTATATGAATGCTAGATGCAATGTGATATGCAACTGCCTAGAAGGAAAATAAAAGAAAGTTGAAGAGCCGTGATTTGATTGAAAATAGGTTTTTTCTTCCTCTGCAATCTGAAGACATGAAATGGCGTGCTGGACGATAAAATTTTACAAATAACTATTTCTTAGAAATTGCATGTTAAGGAATAATGGCTGTGCTGAGAAAAGGTTTCTATTTTCTGAATTGTAAACAGAAACAACGTGTTCTGAAGTCTGTGTCAAAGGTTCCTCTTAGACACTGTCAGTCAGATGATGACTTGAGAATTTTCCATTTAGGAAGCTGCCTCTAATGGACTCTGAGAATATTACAATATTTTTAAAGAAAATAACCTCTTGGTTTCCTGGTACCTAAAGCTGGAAGGAATACATTATCTTTAGCAACAGTAGTAGAAAATAAAAATGCAATGTGAACTGAGATGTAACTAACCCAGGGCATTTTGTACAGTGATCTTGGAGCTCTCTGTGGTCCTGCACCTGCCACAGACCAGTGTCACGCCTGGGTTTAGAGTCAGCGAATCCGAGGAGCAAACCGCTAAGAATCATGAGGCCAATCTTTTCCTATTACTAAAAGTAATGAGTTACTTACCATTTAGCGAGACTTTGATCTGGAATACTTCTAAATTTTTGCAATACTAGAAATGTACACTCCAGTAAATCAGTGTCCATCAGCCACAGAAGTACTCTGAGGCCTTGAGGAGGTTACTTTTCCAAACACGAGAAAGCCTACCAGGCCTTTATAGGTTTGCCCGTGACTCCTACCTTAGATAATATCATGAAAGAACAAAATTCCTTATGATCTTGGAGTCTGAAGAGAAATATATGTTGGAAATATATACATTTATATATATATATATATTCATTTGTTTTATACAACATTTACTTATCCAAAAATATGAACCTACAAAGAATTTGCATTTATTAGTGATAAATATTAAATGAAATATTAAATAAAACTCTTTCTGGGGGATACATGGAGGAAAATGTTTTTTCTCTACTCTTGTTCAAGAAAACATACTTTCATAAACCAATGCTGATTTCATGGAAAAACTTCATGAACAGGCAAATAACACTGGAATTTTAATTTATGAGATTGACTTAGACCTTCAACTTGAAGTAAGTTTACTGCTGCGTTCAATTTTATCTCATAAACCCTGCATATTCTTTTTATACTATGATATATCATTAATTTTAACTAAGAAAGTTAATTGTTTCTGTTTGTGAGTGTATCTCTCTGATGCAGTAATGTCACAAGTGGGATTTGATGTGCTCAAGACACACACATAATTTTAACAGCTAAGTCTTCCCCCATTTGCTCCCTAAATTCTGGATTAAAATGTCACACAGGAGAACATAATTTAAAGCTCTTTTTAACATTATTTACTTTTGCCTGGACAGAACATTTCTGTGAATGTGAGGTGAGCCATTTGGAAATCATATGGCTCTGCAGGTGAAAAGCTCGCTCGTGATCCAGATAACGAAGAGTCCCACGAGAAAACAAAAATAGAAAACAATTTCCTTGCTCATTATTGCTTAGAAACCCTGTATTTACACTGCATTTATATTTTAGATGAATTGTAACAAGTAGTACAATACCCTCTTTTCTCTCAGATGATCTTTGTCTCAACCAAGATTGCTTATTGAAAAGTCTTATGAGTGTGGTAAGTTTATTTTGAGTCAGAAATGTTTATCAGGGCTGTTGTTTCTATAGCCACAGTTTTGATCTACGTGAGTTAAAATAACAGTCTCAGTATCAATTACTATATAAACCACTGAGAAACAAATTCAAGACTGCAGTTTCAAGAGTGCTAAAAATGAAAGCTACATGCTTGCTGCACCATGTATTGTTATACCCAGAACATTCCAGTCCTTATTTATTTTTAGTGATTTTTAATTTTTAAGGCTCAGCATTAAGCATTGGTCTTTCTCTTTACAATTCAAGAATGATTGAGAGTAGAGGTGTTAAATAGTTTTAGAATAGATAGATGAGCATTAGAGGACATGGTTTACATTTATGTCCAGAGTACATTTCCAAATACTTCAGTGCAACTTAAAAATTACCTCAAATTTCAGACCTGTCCCTTTCAAGTAGGGGGGATGTCATTTATTATGTTTATAAGGAAGACCTGTGAAAAATTCTACATGCCCTACTACACCCTAGAATAGAAAGTATTAGTTTATGTAAACAATATAGGGACTCCGTCACTGTTTTTTGTAGGGCAGCAGCAAATTGGATTCATAAGAAAAATCCCTATATTCATTCATTTTATTTTCTAGTGATGGAATGAGACACTAGAGAAGTAAAATAAATAATTCAAGGCTGGCAAGGGGCAAGGGGAAAACAAAATGAAATTTGGTGAAGGGGGCATGTATCCTCCAAGGATGGTGTGAAGTTTTTGCTGCAATGGATGTAGAAACTGTTCTACAGAAAATTCTTGAGTTAAAGTGTACACAGAAGTGAGAAGCTAAGGGTATCCCAAATGCTCTGAAGAAAACAGAAGCATGCTTCCAAAATTAGGAGGAGGCTTGTATGGATGGAATAATGTCAAATAACAAAGTACTACTTTAAAGTGAGGTCAGAAAAACTACAAACAAAGTCATGCAGGGCCTTAGAGGATAAAACAAATTTGAATTTTCTCTAAATAAGAATGGAAACAACTAGCGTTGTGGGCAAGGAAAGTGGTTGACATTTTAATGAAATCCATATGACTGCTAGTCTCACAATACACCCAAGAAACACAGGATGAATGAAGAAAGACAATTAGCAGCCCACTGAAAAATTTATAAGAGATATATTGGTAGCTTTTATCAGAGAAGTAGCTATAGAAATGGCAAAAAATGGACATATTATTCCGATGGCACGAACTGAAGGACACTGCTATTGAGAATAAATGAGAAACTGAGTGCAATAGCAATTTTTTAACTGAAAGAGGGAGCTACTACAGGAAGAAGGGTGCTTCAGAGTTGGTGAAAGGTTCCTGGAAGATAAGAGGACTTTATATTTAGAAGTCTGATGCACACTCATGGAAAAGTTTACTAGCCAGGCAAGTAAGTCATATCGGCAAAGACTGGCTGTGCTGATGTGCTGTTAAATGATATAACGCAAGAAATCAGTGTATAGATAAAGATCATAAAGTTGTAGGTGTTAATACAGTGTGGAGATTAAAACGTGCCTGCAGAGGAGACTGAGAAAGAACAAGGATGCATGCAGAGAGTCCTGGAAGCTCGTTTCAAACGTACTGCGCGAGAGGTTGGCTGTGCTCGGCGCTGCAGCTTCTTCAGGCGAAACCAGACCAGACCTTTTCTATCCATTCCTCAGTGGCTGGACATTTGGGTTGCTTCCACGATTTAGCTATTACAAATTGCACTGCTACAAACATGGGTGCACATATATCACTGTGATATGATGCTTTTGGTTTTTCTGGAAAATCACCAAAAAGGGAAATAGCTGGGTGGAATGGGACCTCCAGTGCTAGTTTACAGGGGAATCTCCTGACTGCTCTCCACAGTGGTTGTACCAGTCTACACTCCCACCAGCAGTGGAGAAGGATTCCTTTTCCCCCACAGCCCCTCCAGTATTCGTTATTGGTTGATTTCTGGATGGTAGCCATTCTTTCTGGAGTGAGATGCAATCTCAGCGTTGTTTTAATTTGCATTTCTTGAATGACTAATGATGTGGAACATCTTTTCATGTATTTATTTACCATTGTATTTCTTCATCTGAAAAGTGTGTATTCAATACGTTTTTGTTCTTATACCTTTAAAATAATAATAATAATAATAATAACAATAATAATACTAAGAATAAACAACCAGACCTGACTACTGACTTCTAAGTTATTATGGGCGTAATACCACGAACAGTAGTGAGAAACTGAGGCACTTATAAAATCATGATTTGGGTGAGTTAAAAAAACAAACAGATACAATGTTAATTCTTCAGTCTGAAGACAATCAAAAGCACAGAAATTTACCCTCACAATCCAACTACCATACTAGTGAAAAGACTGAATAACAAAGATGGGATAAAAGAATAATATTTTTGGACAGGAGAAGAAAGCAAATATGAAAACAGACATACCACTAGAAGATGTAATTACTGGATTTGAAAATGGATCAGTACAAAGGATGTAGACTAATTCTCTAGACAGAAGAAAATAAGGATTAAGAACTGAATCAGAGAAAGAAGAAAAGTGGGACATCATAAAACGTCTACTGTGTGTATAATTCTAATACGAGGTGGGATGAAGTCAGAATGGAATGGAACTACTATGTGAAGAGACAGTTGAAATTTTTCAAAAAGTAAAAAATGTATCAGTCTGAAAATTGAGTCTCTTTTTTTTTTTTTTGGTTTTTCTCCGGTACCAGGAACTGAACTCATGACCTTGCGCTTGCCAGGCAAGCGCTTTTGCCGCTGAGCTAAACCCCCAGCCCCTGAAAATTGAGTTTCTGAAACCCTGATAGCAGGTATCAGAGAGAAAGTGTGTGTGTGTGTGTGTGTGTGTGTGTGTGTGTACATGAGGGGGTGAAGGAATTGATTACATTAAGTCATTTGTTCTCAAAATAAAAATCATACTAAAAGAAAAATGTTAAAAAGCAAAAACCTTAATCTTGAAAGCTTAATATCTAAGAATTGCATAAAAGCAAAGAGTTTCACATGAAATACACATAATCACACTGTCAAAACACAGGACATAGGGAAAATCTTGAAAATATCAATCATAGAACTACCTAGCAAATATCCTTGATAGGAATAAAAATTGATTTTGCATTGAAATTATGGAATATAGAAAATGGAAAGATATATTCATATTGATGGAATACAGAAAATATTTGTGAATCATAAATTCCATCATTTTAATACTAAAATTATTTATTTAAATGAAGGAGAATTTCAGAGTTATTTGTGAGAATTAGTTATTATTAAACCCTAGATATGGAATTGTTCCAATTAAAAACTAAGGAAAATAGAAAATAATTTGAATAAAAACACAGGTAAAGGTAACTATTCAAGTGTAAGGATAACTTATTTTTTGTTTGTAACGTTATTTTCTCTAACCTGATATAAAATAGGCAGAATAATAATTAGAAATGTATGTTTTTGTGGTTTGCTTCTATATGAAAACAAACGTGCAAAAAAGAGAGTTGGTAATGGACCTGCACAGTAATTAAATTGTAATTCATGTAAACAAGTTTGTGATAATTACAAGAAACCAAAACCTAGAAGTAAATTTTACAAAGAAAATATAGAACATTAAAATATAACAAATGATAATTCTGTTAAAATAATATGCTAGAAAAAATCTAATTACCTAAAGGGAAAGTAAAAATATGTGTAGAGAAAAGATATATATAAAAAACCAATTGCAGACATAAATTCTACCCTAGTTGTGGGAACGGTTTAAACAATGGAGTTAAGGAGCCCATAAGGATGTCAGCCAAGAACAGTGAGTTTGTGCTCCTTCCATGTGTACCAGGAACATTCTCCGCAATATGCCAGATGCTAGGCCACAAAACTTCATCAATTTTAGGAACATAAATCATAGAAAGGGTTTGTATTACCACAATGACAAAAAATGCAAATACAAAAGAAATTTTGGAAAATTCACAACAATGTAGAAATTACAGAGCAGAATGATATACATCACAAATGGATTCATGAAGTTACTAGAAAAAAATTATATGAAAACAAAATTAGAGAATATCAAAATTTGAGTGACACAATGAAACCATCTCTTATAAAGATATTTATAATTGTAAACATTGACACTAAAAAAGTACTTTTAAATTAATTTTACCCTTCAAATTTAAATTTTTAAAATACACAAGCTAAATCCAAGAAAATAGAGTTATTTGATCCTAGAATAAAAAAAAATAAAGTAGATAATATAAATAACAATAAATAAAATTCTCTTATATTTTGGAAAATACCAAAAGAATTGACCAAATTGTCAAGTCAAAGAATAATAAATGACAGAAGACACAATTTTTAAAACTCAGGAGTATAAAAAGACAAAATTATTGTAACAGAAGGTATTAGTGGCCATTGAGAAATAAAAAGATACAAAGGAATGACATAAACATTTTAATCCAAACAAATCAGGTGACCTAAATAAAATGGGCAAATTCTTAGGGAAACACACACTGCCTAAATACCTCAAAATAGATAATATGAGCAGAGTTATCAAAGATGTAGAGACTGAATATTAATTAAGTAATATTTACCCAAAAGTAATATTGTTAAGGCCAGATTTCTATTGAGACAGTGTCTCACTATGAGTTTGGGCTGGCTTTAAACTCATACGTAGCCCAACTTGGCATCAAATTTAGGATGATCCTCCTGCCTCAACCTCCCAAGTCCTGAGATTACAGTAATGTGCCACCACAGCTGGCTCCAATAAAAATCTTCATAAAACATTCTAGTAATCTCTATTTCTTGAAGAACTTTGAGGCTTTATGAATGTTTTACATACCCTGTTGATGCACATAGTAGTACTGGTATAACATTATTCAGTCTTAAATCTGAGTAATATGTGAATTTCTAATATTGACTAAAACTATTTTCTTATAATCTTACTAGAATGCATACAACTGTATGCTTTAAATGCTTATAATTTTTATGATATAGTATATCTAATCAAATATAAATATGAATATCATTTTACAACATTCAAATTAACAGCATCAACTTAATATTATGAATGATTTTTGAAAATCATTGCTACTGATGTGGCTGGTAATAAATACTCCATCTTGGCCTCTTTTTTATTCTGGAAGTGGTACTGTTTACGTGGGTGGTTACACCTAAATTTCCCCACTTTTGTTTTCCAACCGAGTTATCACTAAGCCTTTATTCATACATTATTCTGCATAGGAATTTATTTTTCTTCACCATGACTGAATGAATCTCACAGGTACAATATTTGTCTCTATGCTTGTATCATTAGCTCAGAACAATTAATTAGAATGACTTCATCCCAACATAATCAGCTACAAAAAGACAAATATGATCAATAAGATTTTTCTTCTGTATTGGCTGGAAGATAACTCAGATAATCCTAACTACACCTAAAACTTTTTCCCAGTTTTTATGAAAATTAAAATGTAATTTTAAAAAATCACAGAGAACTAGCAAACCATATGATCGTGGGGCTCACTTTGAAAATAAATAAAGCTGTATAACCCTATGTATTTTTATATATTGTGTTGATTTTCCCAACATTCATTTACTTTTAACTTTATAGTTTTTTGAATAGTATTTATTGTATACATGTCAGGTGCATAACATGAGGTTGTGGGATTTTTATTAATATACATGTATAGACATAGATAAGAAAATAGTTATTGCTGTAAAGGAAATTGACATATTTATTCTTTCATACACATTTCTTTCAAGGGTAGCTACAATGTTCTTGTTTCACATAAATCCAAAATTTTAAAATGCATTTAATTATTTAATTAGACTATAACATTTGCAATACTATATTGCAAAGATTAGGAGTTTCTAATTCTCTCCTAATTTTCTGAAGGAAAGAAAAATAAAAACAGAACAGTTGCTTAATTTAGTATTGATCAGTGAGCTACAAAATGATTCTGACCTGTACATAGAAGCATAAAGAGATCATTGTTGCAAGCAATGTTTCATGAAGCAGGGCCAATGCCTCCTTTTTAACACAGCATCCAGTTGTTAAGTGGTGTAATTTCCTCTGTTTTCCTTATGTCCTTAAAACAAACTCCAGAGAATTATTTCTATTTCTTCCAGTCCTAATGAACCTGAGGTTTATCTTCCTCACAAAGCTGAGAGTTGAATATGGTCTTGTCAATAGATTTTTCTTGACTTTACCCAAGTTCTTTGCTCACGGACCACTACGAAGAATTATAAATAATTATAAATATGAGAAATGAAAGAATCCACCATTGATCCTGTAGATCTACAGATTTACATATTGAGATCCTATAGATCTCAATCACACTCTGAGCTAGACAGAGAGCATTCTGTAATGGGAACCACTTACCTTGGTTCCGTTGCTGGTGGTGCCTCAGCAGCTTCCTCGTCCTTTATTTCCTGACACGTTGAAAGGTTATCAGACTCAGCGCTTCCTCGTGACAGCTCTCTTCAGGGTTTGAAGAGCAGGTAATGGGAGACCACTTACTTCCGGTGGGTCTTGAGCCCGGCAGGAAGCCCCTCTCAGCATTTTGTGGCACTTGTTAATATACCAGGCAACACATTTTACAACATTAGCCATGCTCCAATTAATTTAAATGTAATCAGTCAATCTATAATCTCATTTATAAATAGTAATTAATATAAATAAGCACATCAAAACTATTTTTAAACTATTATCTTCCTGTGCTATCCATTTAATCCAAATTCCTAGGAATCAAAAGAAAGGTTTTAAAATATATTCTGTAAAGTTTCAGAAATTATGAATAAGTGGCAACTTTCAAGTCTGCAATAGAAAACAGTATTTATAAGGTTAAAATTTCTGTGAAATTGTTCTGATGGTTTTGTTTCCAGTTATTCCTGTTACAAAAATGTGAAAATCTTTGTCTTTCAACAAATTGCATTACAAAAGTTGTGTGATGTTTTTTACACAACACACTTTGGCTGTTAGAGGTCCAATTTTATTTTTCATGTGAATGGCACTATTAGGGGTTTTCAAACATTTTGACAACTACAATTGGTCCCTCCACTCTTGTCACCAAAGTGTCTTGAACTAATGCTCAAATTTGCATATAAATTCCTTCCCCATCTTAGAACATATGAATAAAGAATACAGCTGTGCTTTTCTGATTGGGCAAAAAGCACCTCAACAAACAGGATGTGTTCTGTTGATAGCAAGAAAAAGGAGACAGCGGCGGGAAATGATGAGTGTGTGAGAGCACCCCTGGGAAGGATTTGAAGCTGCGTTTCCAGGGGCGAGTGTTCTCCATAGCTGATGCACCACCAGCTATCCTAAGGCACATGCATTTCAGTAAGCAGATTCTTTCACCTATTCACTACATACGCATCCCCTTTTAGCACGGCCACCTGCTTGCGATTCACACCGAAGTAATGATCACTTCTGAGGCATTTATACCCTGGGCCTGACCGGCTGGTTGCCTCTTAGTCTGTGGTGAGGGAATCGATTGCAGATGCTTATTGAGCAACTATGAGGCAACGAGCCACAAGAGCTGTTGATAGTTCAAGAGACAAAACTAGTAATTATACAGGGATCAGGAGGATTATTACATATGTGGCCTTGGTAAACATGACTGATTGCTATTGCAGTGCTGTGATGACTGTTTTAATGTAAATGTGTTACTATTGATTTTTTTTGGTTTTTATTGCATTTTAAATTGACAGATTTTTAACACAAATAGTCCATTCTATTCGACTGCTGGATCGGATCCTACTACTGTAACTTGATGATTTATGGACATGTGCGTCAGTTAAAATTTCTACTGCTCAGTCCCAGGCAAAACACTACTGTGAGCTTTTCAAATGCGCTCTCCCTGCAGCACTTTCTAAATGTAACACACATTGCGCTTGGGAATGGAAGAGAATGCTGCTTTTGGATCTATTGGCACTGCTGTGCTCTATATAAAGATGTTAGTTAAAAATCATTAAATAGCATTGAAGTTTCTTCCAGAAAGAAATCAGATATCACGGTGTCTTGCTTTTTTTTCTCTCTCTTGTAAGTAAAATCTGCCAAAGAGATACTTTCAAAAGGCAAAATGTGTTTAAATCTCAAGGAAAAACGGATAATGCCAATAATTTTAAGTTTGAATTTAGCAAAGCAAGCATATTCAGTATCACTTTAAATAGTCAATATTGAGCTTCCAAGTCACTTAAAACTGAGAAATAAAGAAATACACGTTTTCAAAGATGCTAAAGATTGTAAATGGAGAAAGTATATGCAGTTTATTATATGGTAATTTATGGCACAGTTATCATTCCTCTGAGATATACACTACAGAGTGAGTTCCTACTCTGAGAGGTAGGCTTCATTTTAAAAATGGAGACTAAAACCTCCAACTTCTCCATGGAACAGATGAAGAAACAGATTTGAGAAAGTGTAAAAAGTTTGGCCTAGGGATATTCATCACATTAGAATTAAAATTGAAAGATTAATAATTACTATTACTATTCTAACTATGCCAACATCTCATAACTAAATGCCATAATAACATGCATGCACTGCATATCATTCTAATACTGAACTAATCTCAGAAGTAAGTGTTTTCACAATCTATTAGTTTTGTACATAGAAGCTGAGGCTATCGAGTCTTTGAACTGAAGATGAGATACTCATAAATGGTAGATCCAGCCCAATGCACTAGCTCAAGTTTTTGTTTTTCATCATAGCCCTGTTAGTTGATGCCTCTATATTGTGATCCCACTTTTAACAATGTATGTATCCACTCATTCAAGAAGTACTGAGTGATTGCTGCATGATAACACTTCATAGGCTCTGTGGTAGTAAAGAAGTGTAAGAGTCCTTCCTTTTGTTTCTAAGTGGTTTCGTAACAGAATCAAGGAGTAGAAACGCCAAAGTCCTACATAATCACACAAGTAAACTATAATACAGTGCACAGGGAGCACATAAAATATGGAAAAAGCAAAACATATATGGAAAAATGAGAAAACTCATTTGGCGAATGGACTTGAAAAAATAAAAGAACCTTGAACACAATAAATATTACATTTGAGATTCTTAGAGTCAATCCCAGGAGAAGGCATAAACTGGTTAATTGGTTTTATGCGCATATATCTAGAACTACACTTTCCAACGTGGTCACCTCTAACCACACATGGCTTTAAATTTAATCTTAATGAAACAACCTTAAAATTCTGTGCCAAGTTTCACAAGCTGTGTTTCAATAATTAAACAGTCATGTGGTACTCCCGACCCTCCAATACAACACAGTGGGTTAAGAACAGGTACGGCACTGCATAAGTTTCAATTAGGTGGAAGTAGGTTAGAATTCGGAGATAACGTCACATTTGTAGACGTGAGTTAGGGATCAAAGTAGACACCAAGAGGTTAGATAGTGATATTTCCAATAAGAGTAAATGAGAAAAAGACTGAGGTTAATATGTACATTGGGAATTGAAAATTTTTAATCATGGAAGTGTAAAATCAAATTACATGCTAAAATTGTTAATATAATGAATAATCTTTTCAAAAATTATATTTTCTTCCTGTATGTCTGTTTTGAAAATTTGGTACATGCATTTGATGTATCTTAATTGCCAACACATCACTCCGCTCTTCCCCCCATTCCTCTGATTCTCTCCTCTGCCTCCAGAGTCTCTCTCTGGGTTACTGGTCATCTTTTAAGATATTTATTTATTCATTTATCATTTCTTTAGGTTTCTCATGGAAGAGAAAACATGATATTTAACTATCTCAGTTTGGGTAATTTCACTGGGCATACTGATTTCTAGTTCTATCCATGGTCTTTCTTCTCCTTTATGGCTAATATACCATCCTTTAAATTATTCATCCAGCCATTGACAGGCTTTAGGCAGTTACCGTAGCTTTGCTATTATGACTTAGGCTGCTATTAACATGAAGAAGCACCTATTATGACAGTATGTGACCGTTGGTGCTTTCGGCAATATTCCCAGCAGTGCCATCCCTGAGTCAAACGATATTTTTTGTATACTCTTTTGGAGAATTTCCATAGTGGTTGTCTTCATTCCCATCAGCAGTGTAGAAGGGTTCCTTCTCCCCAGTTATCCTCACTGGTATTTGTTGTTCTTTATATTCTCAATGACAGCCATTCTGACTGGGGTGAGATGAAATATTAAAAGTAGCTATGATTTGAAATTCCTTGATGGCTAGAGATGTTGAGCATTTTTATTCATGTTTTGATCATTTTAACTTCTTGTGAGAGTGTCTAGTCAGTTCACTTTTCCATTTTTTATTTGTTCCTTGCTTTATCAGATTTTATTAGTTCTCTCTGTGTTGTAGATACTAATGTACAGTACAATCTATTGATCTACAGTAACTATCAGAAGATTAACTAGCAAATATTTTCTCCCATTCAGGTAATTGTGTTAAATTGTGTCTTCATTCTGTTGTGTTCTATTCCATGCAGAAAGTTTTTAATTTGACATAGACCTGCTTGTTGACTTTTGATATTTCCGGTGTTTTGGAGTCCTGTTCAGGAAGTATTTGCCTGAGCCTACAGTTTTATGTTTCTGTTATGTTGTCTTCAAGTAATTACAATGTTGCTTTTTTTACAACTAGTTTTTTGATCTATTTTAGTTTGCTTTTAATATAGGGTGAGAGATGGGAAATATGACTTCCCTGCTTGTGTATATCTGATCTCCTTGGCACCATTAAAGAGGTTTTTCCAACATACATATTTTTTCTCTTTGTCAAAAATAACATGGGTGTAGCTTCTTGGGTTCATTTCTATGTATTCTGTTTTTTCCAGTGGTCTTCATTTCTATCTTTGGGCCAGGAATCTGTTGTTTTCACTTGTATACTATGGTCTTGCAGTGTGTCTTGGAGCCTGATTCAGGGATGCCCCCAGTGTCTCTCTTCTGGTTCTGAGTCAGCTTGACTATTCTAAGTCTTTTCTGATTCCAAATGAAGTTCAAAACTGCCTTCTGCAGTGCTGTGAAGTATATACTTGGTATTTTAATAGTGACTGCGTTTCATCCATCCTATGGTAATATGGCCGGTATTAATTTTGTTGATCTACTAGCAAGGGATATTTACCCATTTTTAATTAGCTAATTAACTTACTAATTTATTAATTTATTTAGGAACTTACAATCAAACTCAGGATCTCACCATCTTTCCATTTTCTTTTTTCTTTTTTTGGTTTTTCTCCAGTACCGGGAACCGAACTCACGACCTTGCGCATGCCGTTCAGGCGCTTTTTGCCGCTGAGCTAAATCCCCAGCCCCCATCTTTCCATTTTCTAATGACCCCTTTGCTTCTTTCTTGCTTGCTTTGTTTCTTTTTTCTTTTTCAGTTTTTGGTAACTGAGACAGGGTTTTCGCTTCCTTCGTTACATGGATTTCCAGGCCTTTTCCTCCCCCTGAGGATATTGTAAATGGAATTATTTTCCTGATTTATTTCTGGGTGGGCTCATTGTTAGTGTCCAGGGTTGAGACTGATTTTTGTGTGTTGATTTTGTATCCTTCTACTTGGCTAAATTTGCTTATCATATCTATAATTTTGTGGTGGAGTTTTTTTAGGTGATCTGTATGAATAATCAAATCATCTGAAAATAGGAATGATTTCAATGATTCTTTGCTTACTCCTACATCTTTTCTTTCTTTGTCTTGCCTGATTGTCTTGGCTAATGCTTCCTGCACCCTACTGAACAGAAGTGGTGAGAGTGCACACACTTGTCCATCCCAGACTTCAAAGTGTTCCACTTCTTTCCTGCATTCAGTGTGATGTTAGTGGTGGGTCTGGCCTAAGTGGTGCCCACACGTTTTGAGGTAAGGTCCTCTACTTATTTTCAACCAGGGTTACTTTTTAATCATGAAGCAATGATGAATTTGGTCAAAGGCCTTTTCAGCATTTATTGAGATTAACCGATCTTTATCCTAGATTTCATTTATTGGTGCATTACATTCATGTTGAGCCATTCCTGCATACCTGGGATACAAACCACTTGGTCCTGAGGTCTGATCTTACAATGTTGTTTAATTTTGTTTTTGAGGATGTAGTTGAGGATGTCTGCATCGTTGCTATTTGCAAATATTAGTCTGTATTTTTCTTTTTTGTTTGAATGTTTGTTTATTTTCAATATCAGGATATGACTACTTTCATTGAATTAACTTGGGAAGGCACCTTGCCTTGCTATTGCATAAAAAAATTTGTTCTTTCCTAAAAGTCTGTTAGAATTCAGCAATAAATTCATGCAGTCCTAGACTTTAAATACTTGATAGAGTTTTAATTACTACTTCAGTCTCATTGCTTATTACTGATTTGATTTTATATTTTCTTGGTTGAATTAAAATTGGTCATGTGCATCTAGAAATTTGTCCATGTCTACAAGATTCTCCAATTTGCTGAAGTACAATATTAAAAAATATTTTTGGGAAAAAAAATTAAAAAGTAATTTTGAAAAAAAATTTAAAAATAATAAAGTAATTTTGGAAGACCCTCTGGATTTCATTTGTCTGTTGTAATTTCACTTGATTCTGATATTTTAATTGTTTATGGGTACAGTTTAGACATATATAATGATCACACTCATCATAGAGAATTTGGACCTGTACATGGTGTATCTTAAAACTTTTTCCCTTTCCTTTACCCTCCTTTCAACTCCTTCTTCTCCTTTACAAAAGCTTTGTTTCAACTTTTCCTTCTTTTTAAATTTTCCTTCTTTTTCTTGCTTCCGTTCTCCTTTCCTCTCCCTAGTTCCTCTTGCATTTGAACATTTTCTTCCTTTCTCACACTATCAATTGGACATTTTAGTCCTCACATTTTGTTTTCTCACACCATAGAAACAATGTGATGTTTACACATGTGTGTCCACTTCCAAATTTATTCATTTATACCTTTTCTTTGGTTTGGTTAAGTGTTTATCAATCATGTTTATATTTTTGAAGATTAACTATTTGAAGTTTTATCTTTCACGTCATTTTCATTAATTTCCATTTCAATCTTTATGATTTATTTCTTCTTCTGCTTTTAAGTTTAGTTTCTCTAGTTTGTGATGACCATCAGGTACATCGTTATGTCAATTTGAGATTGCTCAGCTGGGTGAGTGGACAACTGTGACCATCTTGCTAGCTTTTTCCCCCTCAAAAACTATTTGAGCATTTAATGGAATTGTGTAGTTTTCAGACCTTTGCAGGGAGCAGTGCCCAGGCTACAGGACAGCTTTGCTCCTTCTCCAAGCTTTCCTTTTTTTTCTGTTTCACCTGTTGCCCTCCATTGAAGTGTGTCCCACTGAAATGCCTCAGGTAGGGACGCACTGGTTGACTTCAGTACATATCTCAGCATTTTTTTGTGGTTGCTACTGTCTGTTTACCACCATGATCTGGAAATCCATGATGAGATATTTTGTAAGGGTAATGGGCATTTGTAACTAAGAATGTCAGTTCCAAATTTTTAATTTTATTTATCTTTCTCTACAAGGAACAAAATTTTCTTTCAGTCTTGAAATACAAGAATATACACTACATAGATAGTTTTGCAGACTCATTATGCGTTATCCTGAGTATTATTATCCTTAATTTGTAAAATTGTATTACTAGATATGCAAATAACATGTATAATAAGCTTATCTTAATTCTTTTTTTTTTTTTTTTTTTTTTGGTTTTTCTCCG
>NW_004955447.1:12213818-12241489 GCF_000276665.1 Chinchilla lanigera
ACCTTGCGCTTGCCAGTCAGGCGCTTTTGCCGCTGAGCTAAATCCCCAGCCCCCAGCTTATCTTAATTCTAACCCCATGATACAGGTAGAATCAAGCCACTTCAATTTCAAACCTGCACAAAAATAATTTTTCCTGAAAATTAAGATGGAATGTTTATTTCTATCACTTAGCCATTCAGAAACCTACATTTTAACACAATGGATTATACAAGCAATGCACACAGTATCTTATATACAGATTTATTTTCGATCTTATGCATATGTCAAGCTCCCCCTACCCCCAGGATTACATCTAAATCTGAAAATATTTGCATAGCCAAGTCTCAGAGTAAGATTCCAAGACGTTAGTATGGTTTACATGTAATTCCAGATATTGTCTGAGTTTCATTATTGTAAATACAGACAAATGAATAGGAAACAATATTTTGCTCCTAACCATGAAGTAAGTTTTAACTCCTTCTTTTTACTATTTTATTTTAATTGGAATTGTATGCCTACTTCTATTAAAATTGAAAATATCCCCAGGGAGGATGATTTTCTTTCTAAATGATCCTCCTCTGAAACACCACTTAGGTGTGTGTGTGTGGGGGCAATAAATAACCAAAAGACCTGCAAACAACCCATGATATAGAAGTAAAAGTCACCTAAACAGATGAAGGCAGGTTTAAAAAGATATGACTGGTTCATGCAGAGTAAAAAATAAATATGTAAAAGTCAGTAAAGTATTTTATAATTTCATTAGTATAATTTTTCTCACTGATAAATGTATTTTATTTAGAGTTTTACTTATTTAGAACACTATTATTATTTGCCAATATTTAATTTTGGTAATTCAATTTGTTATTGTGCTTTTGGAAATAAATTTCCAATAAGTTTAATTCTGTCTACAATGAATGGAAAAAAATAAAATTTCCTATATATTTTTAAACATATCAAGTTTAAGGCAAATTGAAGCTCAACACTGAATTCAGATGCTTTTATTTGGAATAGATCTACCATGTTAATATTAATTAATTTTATAATTACTCTTGTTGAATTTACAGGTAAAAATAGACAATACAAACTCATCTCTGATTTATCTTAGTTTTATTCATGTGCAATTACTCTGATGAAAGCAACCAAACTATTTTGCAAGGTCATCTGGGATAACTTCATAATTTTAAAATAAATGTGTTAACAAACTATACAAATTTTTAAAATATTGGTACCTTTGAAAGTTTCTGGTAACTAGTACACAATTCAGCTTTAGTTTAAGATCTGAGAGGATGTTCAAATGTTTGTGAGCTCTGGGAATATTATCATATTGTTTCAATAAACACTGAAGGGTCCAGGCTTTTGATAATATTCTCATGTTTATGTTACTTTTACTTTTCTAATAAGATGCATGCTAACCAAAATTATGTCCTACGAGGTTAGAGATGTCATACTTCACAGCAAAAAGAGTGCGGGTTCTACTTAAATGTCCCTTGTCAATGTACAGCAGTGCTGAATATATGCAGCCTAGTAAAATTCTAGGCACTGGGGCCTCCAGTCAAAGAATCATCATTGTCCTTATTCAACAGCGAATTTGTGAGATACAAAATAAATCTGAAGTTAAATTTATTTTTTGTAGCACCTTTATTTCCAAAGCTTGGGTAAATACATGTTTTTCATTTGTACTTTTTACACAAGAAGATTAGTTTTTCAAATGCTACATCAACCATGAGTTAGTGGGAAACAAAAGTGAAGCTAAGATTTAATTTGTTCTTGGAACAACCGTATTTCAAAAGTGTTTGGTAGGTGTGTTCTTAGAACACTTGAACGTTTTGCACAGGAAAGTTGGACTTGACATACAAGTGTCTCCTAGAGTCTTTGCCCTCTCTGCAGTGCATCTCTGGGCTACAAGCAGCCATCCAAGTTAATCTGCTGTCGATCAAAGAGCATAGGTGATACAGTTCACTTTATTGCATCAAAGGTACTGCTGCAAGTGCTCCAGGAAAGTCACTGCGCTTGCGCTCCCCACTGGTACGGGCCAGGGGCCCTCTGCCCAGCACTTCAGTCCCCGGACCTGAAGATTTGCAGACGATGAACGTCACGATGGCTCCAGTTTCTGAATTACAATCCAGACTGTTCAAGGACAGAAGATCGCATATTTGATTATTTCCAAAGTAGATTGTGATTTTCATTTTCATTAGTGTCATTATCATTTTCTACTATTTTTATATATCTTCTAATTTTTTGCATACTTATTTGAAGAAAAAAAATTATCTTTCGCATTAGATCTGGGAAAGGGGCAATGGAGCAATGTAGTAAAATGACCAAACAATCTCTGAAAGTTTGGAGATTTATTCCTTCATGAGGCATACTAATTTCAGCATGTTCTGATAGGAAAATTTCAAGGAAGTTTATCGTGTGTCACAAGCATCACTTGTGCAATTGAAGCCCGCAGAACTTCAAATGTTTACTTCAGAGTTTCTGGAAAACGAGCTATTTGAGTAAATATCAAGTTCTTCTTTTTAACTACTAAAATATTTGTAAGTTTTAAAGCTTAGGGATTTGCAAAGTCTTGTCCATTAGTCATGGTTTCCTTACCTTAACACCATGAAGATTTTCACTGCAGTGTTATACTTTTATTGGTCACTGTTCCATCATTTTTGAATAATTTGTGGAGGTATTTGGCAAGGACCTTCAAAATTAGTTCAGGAAAAATGATGGAATAAGTCCATTATTATTTTTCTTGCACTCAGTAATTCTGTTATATTACATTACATTATGATTCTATTCGATATATGATCAGTACTTCATATGCACAAGTAGTGTGTCTATGGAGACAACCAAATGGGGATCCAAATCACTTATTACAAAATTGTGTCTGTAATGAACGCACAGACGTTTTCCTTGTTTTTATTCCCCAGACCGTAGAGAAACCATATAGCTTAATTTGGGTCTTGTGACTCAAAGCGTGTGTGGGATCAAAATATGTAGCAGTGAATAGGACAAGGGAACAGCACGTGTTCTTCTCAGAAAGTGAGGGATTGCAAGCTCGAGAATCGAGGTCACAGCAAGTGTCGGGTATGTATCCTAGGGCCCTGTGGGATGTTTCCCAGATCCAACTCATTTCTGATTAACTACCCGTCCTCTTCATGTGCATGAGGCACTGGTTCTAGAACCCTTGGCAAAATCAATGAAAACGCCTGTCTCTGTATATGACTGCATAGTATAAAGCCTACACATCTTGCTCTACACTTTAAATCATCTCTAGATTACTTAGTATACTCAAGTTAAACTTTGGTGACCCTGTTGATCCAATTAGGCCTCATTTACCTATACTGTGGCTTTGACCCTCATATTGGTTCTAAGTCCATATAAATTCCCAAACTCCGATTGCTCACACCCCCGATCACCTCCAAAATTCTAGGAAACCAAAAGAAAACTCAAGCCCATAACCTACCGCGGTTACCACTTTTGGCTGCACCTGTCCTACCTTTTACAGGGGACACTTTCTTTACTGCCAGTGACCCCTGCTGACTCTGCCCACATAGAAGTTTTCCAAGTACAGGGATTGGTTATGCTTCCTAAGAAAGTTTCGTCTCCCACAGTGCTTCTTCCATTGCTACTGACATGCAGGAACACATTCTTCACTAGCTTTCCTTTCTATTAGTACTTGTTTAGTCATATTTACCATGATTTTGCTGTTATGCCCAGCATTTTGTAAGAAGCAAGTAAAACAGAAGCTGTGAAATTTCAAACAATTCTGATGGCTTTTCTGTCTATATATCTGACAAAGAAAGCAAAACATAAGGCACTGAATGGTGTTACTTAGAGTGGGAGGAGCAGGAGTCAGAGGAAGTACTAACAGGAAGTTTTCTAGGGTCATAATTTAGGGGAGCCTCAAAGCACCTTCCTCAACTACTGAAAATGTTTCCAGAGCTCCAACATATTACTTAAATTTTCTTTAAAATTGAGCTTGCAGAATCTCAAAATTGGCCTTTTTGAAATTTAAGTAATTAATAATTCAATATATTTTGGAAAACGTACTTTCTTATAGTTTTTATTCATATTGCCATCATTTGTGTATATGTGTGATTAATACTGTAGATTTTAAGCCATGTAAGTGAAGAAAACTTACAGTCTTATATGAATAGTTCAGAAATAGATGTTTACTTGAAATACAGATAGCTTACATGAATATATGTAACAAAGAATTATTTTTAAGTCATTTTGACCTCACAATGTCTATTACACAAAATCTACTATATAATAATCATAATTATATTGTCTTGTAACCTTTTTAAAAAATTAAAGAAGTTCATGGACTGAATGATATTTTTCTTACTAATATACATCCTTAATATGATACTCAATAATTTTACCACTGTACTTCTCTAATTTTAAAGTATTCAAAATTTTTTTGTGGTTTAAGTATAAAGAATTTTCACAATTACTATTCATTAGCTAACACCCAATTTTATACCTACATATGCATTTATATAAATGATAGAACTGAAATATATGGTTAATTCAATGCAAGCTTTACCTATAATATGAACAAACACTTTAAAATTGACATTCAAATACTTAGTGTACATTCAAGTAAAATACCTTTTGCATAGTTCAATGACTAAATATGATTTGTCTTAAGTAATCATGTGATAGTTGATCAAACAGAAAATGACCACAAATGTGGATGATGTGTACATTATGTTTTTAGGATTCCAATGGTAAGACGTAAACCTACATTGAATTATGGACTACATGTAAACACTGAAAATGAAGCTCAACTTGGCAACCCCACTAAATTACT
Organism: Chinchilla lanigera; assembly: GCF_000276665.1. Classification (NCBI taxonomy): domain Eukaryota; kingdom Metazoa; phylum Chordata; class Mammalia; order Rodentia; family Chinchillidae; genus Chinchilla; species Chinchilla lanigera. The sequence goes on from NW_004955447.1 coordinate 12,218,602, forward strand.
AAATGGAAGATAGGTGGTCTCATTTAGAGTACTCCCAGAAAAATTAACTCATTTTATTCTCATATGTATATATATATATATATATATATAATTACATATATATACAAACATATAACTTTGTAAAATTTTAAAGCACATTTCTGGTTATATAACCCCACTAATGTTTATTCTTCTTCATGGCCTAATAATTCTCCTAATACTATCACCTTAGGGGTTAGGATTCATCATAAAAATATAGGAATCGGTATACAAACATTTAGATATTGAGAACAGTAAAATGGAAGTTACATATGCACTAAAATATTTTCATGATATTCTTAAAATTTGATCATGTGCTATGTTAACTGTAGATGGAGAAAAAAATTATGTTTTAATGGGATTAACTCATTTTATAGGCTCACCATGGTAATCAACAGCCCAGCCAGGACTTTTACACAAAACAATATATCTGCAATGTGGCTGCTATTATGTATGGTCTCATAATGTATATATTAAAATCATAGAATAAATAAATACATGAGCATTTCAGTAAATGTATGTGGTAAATATTAAAAGATGAAATAATCTATGAACTATTCATTTAAAAGTATTTACTAATTAAGAGAAGCTTGAAAAACAGATTGATCACATCACACATAATATCACTTTTTGATAAACAGCCAAACTTTCATTCCACTTGAGGGAGAACAGCACCAGGATGAGAAACATGACTTGATCTCATGGTCGTGAATCATCAGTTACTGAATCACTTTAATGTGTTTGAAATAGTCCTCTGTGTATCACTGCCAGACTATTTGAAAGGAGACATATTTTTCTATATCCAAACAAACAAAAGAAGAAAAAACACACAACAATTTCAAATACAAATTACAAGTTTAGTGAAATGGTACTTTATGAAATACAGAGAAAAGTGCAAATCTGTTTTCTGAAGGTCGGCTTCCCAGAGCATCATAAAGATCGACAAAACGCATACTGTGGAATTCACTTGAGAACCCTGGACTGGAGCCCACCGTCTTGGCTTGCGGAGTGTGCCGCTTCTCGCTGATAAAATCTGCTTTAACTTTTTACCTCCTTACTAACACCCTCTGCTGCCACTGTAGCCATTTGGATAACTGTAGGAATTGATACAAAGGCAGTCTATGGGGAAAACTAATTTATAAAGAATGTAATGCCCACTACGATCAATTCTAAAGTACTTATGTCTCATTGTGGTCTTCTTTCGGTCTTTGATTTCAGAAATTTTCATCAAACTCTACTTCCATGTTTTATATTCTTTTTCATTTTACAAAATTTATACATATATATCCATATCTTTGTGTTGAGGTATATATATATACACACATCTACATCATATATACATATCTTCATATTTATATATCTTCATGTTTAGGTAAATCAGAAATAAGACAAAATTGATGATATTTTCAACTCTGCTATCTTTGCCTAGCTATACTATGTGTCTCTTCAAGATTACATTTGTTAATAATCAATTGATCCATTCTTTGGATTGAATCTAAATCGTTGTAGTATTAATCTCTCCTGTATTTAATATCCTCACCATCAACTCTCTTTATTCTTTTATATCTCTTCCTCTTATAATAATAACAGTATTTAATAAATATCTCATATCTTCTAGATACTGTTTTAAATACATTATATTATCTTTGAAAATTTAGAATAGAAAAATAATTGACTAAACAGAATAGCACTGACAGAAACAACACCTATGCATTTCTTACTCAAGAAACTATATTACCAAAAATTCTACAAGAGTTATAGGTTTTATTATAAAATGCAACTTTTCAGAGGGTCAAAACCTGTAAGACCTTTCTGATGTCTTTGGTGACCTACTTTTATCTTTATACTTAACCTTTTTTCAGCACTGGAAAACTGCTGGGTTTTCACCCTGTTCTACCTCCGTGAGATCCATGTGTCTGCAGGAATCCCAATTCTTACCCAGCTCACCATATGCTATGAGTATCATGGCTACCACTTTCCAGAAGTAATTTGTCCCCTCAAAAAGTATCTGGGAGTGCTCTTCTTCATGCAACCATCAAATAAAAACTCTCAAACTCTACTATGAAAAATAAGTTTCCCAGGGAGTAGAAACTTGAGAATAAAATAGAATATTTGCCAACCTATCTTAGTGTAATACTTCCACCTAGTATCTATGGCCAATTAATTATTTCTTAAGGACTTTCTCCTCCACCTTTCTGAAACACAGAATCTAAGTTCTTATTTCTTTTTAGGTACAAGGCTATAAAACAAGATCAAACCTACTCAATATATTTATGCACATAACAGTTTAAGCCAGGCTGATTTCTACTGTGAACCCCTCTTGAGTTATTTGCCAAAATACAGGAATTGCTGCTGAATGAATTCACTATATAGAGATCATTAAAATCCATCATTTATTCATAGAAGGTACAAGTAGAAAATATAGCCCTCTGGAAGAAGAATGGGCCATTATAATTAACAAATGGCAAATTATAAAGAGTAGCATTTACTTAAAAGACTGGCCAATAAATACAAGGAAACTGCCAAAATTGACCTTTTTTCTGGCAGTGATATTACTATATATGTTCTTATAATTTAAAGTACTTCTGCATCAGCATTTAAGGGTCAGATAGTGAATAAATTTTGTCACCTGAGCAATTGGATAGTTGGCTACAGAGATGAGACGTGGAGGAAGGAAATCATGTGTTTTGTTTGTAACTCCACTACATTTTTTGTTTGATCCTTCTATCACTTCTCCATTTGTCATTTAAATGGTGACTGGATTTGCCACATTATTTATGCTAAAAATAAATGAAATGATCTGCGTCTTCCGTGGTCACCAGGATTCTCAAATTTATTACTGTTAGCGTCATATGTTCCTGTACTTTTTTTTTTTTTTTTTTGGTTCTTCTCCGGTACCAGGAACCGAACTCACGACTTTGCGCTTGCCAGGCAAGTGCTTTGCCGCTGAGCTAAATCCCCAGCCCTATTCCTGTAGTTTATTTGATTTCTATATTATCTTCTCCAGGGAATTACTTGCTAATAAATTAAACTTTACATGGTATTAGTAAATTTAAGGTTTGTTTTTGCAATGTTAAAAAGATAAGTGGAAAATTCTCATATTTAATAAATAGTAACAAATAATTATATTTTACATATCTCTACAGCTGTGCACTAATCCACTCTGATTTAAAAATATACGGACCTGATTTTTATATTATATAAGTGTTAGAATTGAAGATCTACTAAGACAATGTAGAGAACTTTATCTATAACAAGAACCTGGATCAATTAGAGTGTTACTTATTTGGCTGAGGAAAGAAATTATCTTACGTGTATTCAAGGTCAATCCGGCAGCATACTAAGACACTTGTCATAATAAACAGAAATAAGTATGGATCAACATTGGTAATACAAAACACTTATTTTTACCACACCACCAATAATTTATTTTATATACAAGTATAAAGATATCTAAAACGTGACATACATTGATGATTTTCTTTCTTTAAATATGCTACGATGTGTCTACTTATTTCAAAGTTAAGTACAAATGTACCTGCTAAACTTAAAAAATGCAGAAATGTATTGTTTACATAGGAATTCATATTTTTTCTAGAACTTTGCTTTCCCTTATTTTTCCTATCTTACTAAATAAAAGGAATGTCTTGCCCTTTCCCTGGAGGTACTGTTTCATGACTTTAAGCTCTTTTTTGTCTATTCCTTCATTTTTAGTCTGCCCTGAGGTCTACACATAAAACCAATATGCTTCACAAGCATCGGATAATCTTATTCTCATTTGCCCTAAATGAGTTGTCTTCTCTTAGATATTTCTTCTAACTAATATTGATCACAACTGATTTCAAATTTATCATTAAGAGCAAAATATATGCTTCTTATTAAACTCTGGTGTGCTGCATTATTTATGATAACATAAATATTAAGGAAAATGTAAGTAAAAGATCTTTTTAAATTATCACTAATGTGTAATGAGTTTCAAAATAAGCAAGTTGATTTTGCCTCTTACAAGCATGTTTCCCAAATCACCAAAAATCTTCCTTCCAAAGGACTTCAGTAAAAACCAAAAATAAAATTAAGGACTACCCCACAATAAAATGCAGCAAATCCCCAAACTTAGCAAATTCCACCTAAATAATGAAGGTAGAATATTTATAACATATTTAAATGTGTAGTTTTGAAACTCTGGAGCCAGGTCATATGTTTCTATGTATTAATAATGGATCACTGGTCAAATTTCCAACTTACCTAAAGAAGTCTTAGGCTTGGATGACCACAGATCTACTACAAGATGGCCTATGCCTGACGTGTGACCAATATATCCTTAGTGAGCATGGAGATGCGAAGTTGTAAGTGAATGTTGCAGAGAAAGAATGAGATGATATTGTGCCCAGGGGCATGCTAAGCTACAGCAAGGGGATGCAGAAACACTTAACCCAAACAGGTGTGGTGCAGAGGGCTGATTCACCTTCCCGGAAATATAGGTTCTGCTCTAGTATCTCCCAGTGGTACAATAGATCTTATTTACTCTCCCTGAGGCAAGCTGCCCTCAAACCTGAGTCAAGTTGCCCTCAAACCCAAGCCACCTGCTTTTGCCTCATTAGTACTTTAGCCCTTGCAGTGCCAAAGGACTTTGCTGCAGTTTGAGTTTCTTGACATTTTTCTTCACACAAATGTAAACATGCTTCTTTGAAATCTTTGGCAAAATATTACTATAAAAGTTATTCCTAAGCATGCCTTTTTGTTCTAAATATTTCAATATTTCAAATACCAATTCTTTCAAGTTGAAGCTCTATTGGTACTTTATTTTTTTCAACAATTCCAGATATTTTGTTTTGTTTTGCTTTGTTGTATTTTTACAAATTAAAAATTACCTGAGACTGGCAAGCTCGAGGTCGTGAGTTCGGTTCCCGGTACCGGAGAAAAACCAAAAAAAAAAAAAAAAATTACCTGAGAAAATCTGTCATTTTCCATATACCTACTAAACATGTAATAATGTACATTTGCCTTCTCAGTTTCATGGAGCACCACAAAAACCATATGCATATTGTGATTCAACAGCTATTGATAAAATATCTGGTCTCAGATGATAATACTGAAACTTGATGTAGTTTGACCATGTAGTTGTTGCAATCATAAAAAAGGAAGTATTTAGCAGCCACAGAAAGTTATATGTCTTAATATTAGAACAATGTGAGCAACTATTACTTCATTTATTTATTCATTTTATTAAAAAATCAAGGCTAGTTAATGGCAGATAATTTTAAGTATTTATTAATTTATATATCTTAAGTGAAAATAGTTAATTTTGAGGAAGCTCTCATTTGCACTGTATTTTTTTATCAAAATAATGCATGTATCCAATTTTTATTTCATCAAAATCCCTATATATTTTTAAAAGTACAAATAAGACTTTTAAGAAAAGTACAAATAAGGCTAAAATGTTTTTAATTTGTGAGATTATTATTCATAGAACTCACATTTATGCAATGGATTGTAAGGTGTAAAAGTATGATAGAAAAGCATTATCAGCAACCATTCTTATGCTTGTAAAAAGTCTATGTATTTGTCTCTTCCTAAGTTTAAAATATTGGCTGTCTGCTATTTTCTCAGTGCAAAATATATAACTGGCTGCTACAGAAATAAAAATATGTATTATCTGCCTTGCATTTCTCATTAAGCTCCTGAAATATAGCAGTTTTAGGTACTCCCAATTGGCATATAAATACAAACTGCTGTTCTGTCACTTTATGAAACCCTGGGTTGTGTATTAAGTGTAAATTTTATTTCATTCTGTCAAAGTGCAAAATATCTGGTGCTAATAGATACATCACTGATAGAACACCTGTAAGGATCCAATTATGTGAAAACACATGTAGTTCTATTGTTATACCAAAATATTTAATTGAGAAACAAATACAATTTTCCATTTTAACAAATTAAGGTTAAGCCTTATCTCTTCTTAAACATTGCAGCCAGAAAAAAAAATCTGGGCAGTCATATTGCTGTGGACAAGGAGAAATTGCTACAAATACAGGAAAGTCATAAGATTGTCTTGGTCAGCCATCTGTCTTAATGGAACACACTTAGCCCTGTTTTCTAGACATCAGACATGCCTGCAGGAATGGATGGTAAGACTAAGAGTGTGGGAATATGGGCCCAAACCTCCACTGACAAGAACAGATTCAAGAGTAAAATAATCACACTGATAGATCCTGTAGGAAAAGACGTTTCTATTCTAAGGTTTCTAGCTTATCACAAATTCTGAAAAGAAACGTTTGCTTAGATACCATCTTATACTCAATCCTCAGAGTAAACAGACTGATAATAGAGACATCCCATTAAAAATGTTTCATTTCATTGATTTCATGGTGTTTTTAACTGTCCTGCTCTTGCTTTGAATTCATTGTTTAAATAATTTCATGTCATAATATTTGCAAACGTACTAGTTCATGTTTATTATTTTATTTAATATACACTACTATTAGTTTTCTAAGATGTGATGTGAAATCTGCTAGTATATTGTTTTAGTTACTCACTACATGAAAATGGATGTATTTTATTTTCAATACCCACAATTTATATTGAGCTTATGAACTTTTGTGACAGGGTTGCATTTTTTAAGATCATTCTACAATAAAGCCTTAATGGCCTACTTCATATAGAAACTATACTCAGTACATAGTTGCTGAACAGATAAACAAATATTAGCAAAGGAAAAACTTTGAAGGGAAAATTAATTCAGCTTATACTTGAGACCTGAGCATTATTATAAACTTTAATATTTCTTAATAATTCCATTCAAAATGGGTAAAGGATCTAGGTTAGATATATTTAAAAGTGTTATGAATTAAATTATCTTTCCGATACTGTGAGGTGGGTAACTCTAATTTTAATATAATTTATTCCACTTTTAATATTGCATTTCTTCTGGATAATACAAAAAAGCTATAATCTAATATTACAATTATTTTATAATTTATTTGTTACATTCTCTTTCACTTACTAATCCATCTTAATACTATGTAAATTTAGTAGTCAACTATGCCAAAGAATTTTACATGTCAGCCTTTAGTAAGAAGCTGAAGTAAATGTGGGGCAGGCTGGTTAATTTCTTTATTTGAATACTTACATTTGTTTACTGTCTGCACTGCTAATAAACTTTGCAGGACTTACAACCTCTGCAGTAATTATTTAAGAATATGCAATATTCTCATCACTTTTATTACCTCATTTTAATATTAAGAGACAAATTTTTAAAATTTACAGTTGTCAATCATTTATGAATATATATATATATTCATGAACACATAAAACACATCCCTTATATGTCTGTTTTTCTTTCTTGATTTGTTATTATATCACTTCATTTTCCTCTCATAACATATGTGTAAGAGCATATATCAAAGTGGTTCATTTAAAGAATAATATCTAACAACCCACAGAGTGGGAAAAAAATTTGGACAGCTGTTCCTCAGACAAAGTGCTAATATCTAGAATATATGAAGAACTCAAAAAATCAAACCACTCAAATTTAAAGACTCAATACAAAATTGGCCATCTGAAATGAAAAGACAGTACTCAGATGAAGACAAAGAAATACATGAAAAAATATTCAACATCACTGGTCATTTGAGAGATGTACATTAAAACACTGGTGAGATTCCATCTCACTCCAGAAAGAATCCCGATTATCAAGAAATCAACAAATAACAAATAATGGTGGGGTTGTGGGGAAACTTTTCCACCTTTTGTGGGAGAGTACACTGGTGCAATCACGGTGGAAATCAGTGAGGAGAGTCTTCAAAACACTAAAACTAGAGGTTCCACTGATCTCAGCTTTTTCCCTTCTTCGTATTTTCCTGAAAGAATTTAAAACATCGACCGCGGTGATGTATGCACACCAACGTTTACCGCACTAGAGTTCGTCATAGCTAAATCTTGAAAACAGGCCAAATGCCCATCAACTGAAGAACAAAGAAAGATGTGCTTTTTTATGCGATGAAGTACTATTCAGCAGCAAAGGATAAACTTGAAAGACTTCTAGGTACTGAAAGGACCTTGAGGCCACACTCTTAGGTGAAATAAATCAAACACATGTATAAATATTGCTTTGATTTTCTGATGTGAGAAACCAAAAGTGTAAATAAGGACGAGAATGTATACTAAATATTATGAAATAGGAAGAAAAACCTCTATTGGGAAGGGGATTAGGCAGGTGGGAGGGGTAAAAGAAGGAAGGGAAAAGAAGAAAAGAAGGAAAAATGGAAACAGAGCATTTGTAAACAAAGAGGGGAAGAGGGGTTCAACGGAGGGGAAGGGAAGGGGGAAAAAGAGAAATTGAGATAAGATGTGTACAGGTATGAAGTCCCTAAGATGAAACACATCATTATCTGTATTTCACATGCACCAGTGAATTTAATTAATAAAGAAAATCATCTGGAAGAATACAGAAGAGAAATAATATCAAGCAGTGAATGCTTTTTAATAAAAGCACACAAGAGAATCATGGGAGATACATGGAAATACTACAGAGAAATGAAAGAGCCGGCTGAATAAAAATGATAGAATGTTCAATTTAAATTCTTTTTTCAATTGACAAATCAGAAAAAATAACTTATAAATGGCTAATGTTTCTGATATGACTGTCATAGTCTTGGACTCTGAAAGTTTTATCATGTTATCAATAAAGATTTCAGAGTTTACATCATAAGTAGGAATTTGTTTTTAATTTCTATGAACATAAATGTGACTATATTCCAACTCATTGCAATATATCTGTCTAAAAGGCAGATATTCTATAATATATCTGTCTAAAAGGCAGATTCTATAATGTATAAATTGGAAGATAATTGTGAAAATATTGAATGGAAAAGAAATCCTAAATAAAAATAAGTCAGTGTAAAATGCTACTTAACTGTCAGTAGCAGTGTATTGTTAAAAATATATATACATATATGTAGAGAGAGAGATTTCATGTGAGCACATGAAATGCAGCTACTTGCGTTTAATCAATCTTGACAATAAATTTGTTTTTATTTGTTTTTACTTTCAATTCATGAGTATGGTTTTGAACTTGAGGCTTGTTGCAAAGAATATTAAGGTAAAACAGAAAAAGAAATTGCACATTGAGATGTCCACAGAATAAAATGAGCAATGTTTTAGAACTGAGGACATTATGTATGTACATATGAAAACCAAAATGGAAAAAAATCCTAATTCCTATTTTACCTTTAGCATGTGAAGATATAACCCTAAAAGATATCCACCTCTCCCTGAAGCATATCAGCATGTACACCCTGGTTTTTCCACCACTGTAACATCAGAACAACCTCTTAAGGGCTGTGTATCTGTGTGTGTGTATTACTTGCATTTATTTATTCAAAGTGATTTTATTATATTCCTTATACAACGTTTGAGTTGCACATGTATTACAAACAACCTCACACAAAGACATGTACACATGCATATCAATTTCTTTTAATCCTGTTAGGGAATTTCAAACATATTATTATCTATTTTATTCATAGAAACATTTTGATATCTTTATTAATGTTAATCATTTGTGTATACCAAACTATTTCCCTTCTATAAGACTGTCAGATATTTTTTAACTAGAGTAAAATATTCATCTGTACTACCTTTTTTCTATACTTTTAAAAACCTATTACTTCCTTTATTCTTCTGGATATAAACTTTCTGCCATAGATCTCAAAATCTCACTATCTTTATAAACTTGGTAATTTATGAGATTTTTGTTTCCCTTTTGCTCAGTTCATGTACCTGAAAACAAATCCTATGTCTTGTTCCTATTTGACCTGATGATTAGAATATTATCAGAAGACCAAAGTGGGAGACATAAAGTTAAACACAGCCAGTAGAGTATGTCTGCTTTATATTTTTTCCAGTATGTACGTGTGTGTCCTTTTGTGTCTGGTTTATCCAGTGTACTTGATTATATGCTATATTATACGATTCAATGTCTGAAGTTTTTCTCATCAAATAGTTATTAAACTATTATTTGAGTGAATAGACTTTGAGTCCTTTTTAGTAAGATCCAGGCTTAAATTTGCAGGTCTGAGGCCTAATCAATACAGCGCTAAATGCTCCATTAATCCTCCCCCACTCCTCCCTTCTCTCATCCTTCCAGAGTTTGGTTGTTGTTACCTCACAGCAGATCATTGATTTTTTAAGGCAAGAGCTTCAAAAGCTTATCACTGATTTTTTCCTTTCTCTCAAATGCAAGACCCAATCAAGGTTTGAAGCATAGTCCTCATTTCTGATTACCTAAAATGGATCATTCAGAAATCTAATTTAATGAACAAAGAGTGAGGGGGAAAAAGAAAGAAAAAAAAGGAAAAAACCTTTAGTCACAACATGTTCAAATAGGAATACTTGACAGGGTTTACTGTAATTGGTATTATAATTTGAAGCAATTCTTGGACACCCAAACATACAAGCTTTCTGGAGAAATTTAAATACTTTCCTTGTGTGTTTAGCAACATGGAACATGATTAAACATATCTATTTACAAACATGTTGACAATTATAAATACGTATAAATATTTTATCAACTAAAGCTTATAGATGTTGGAATAAAAACTAGCAATTGTGTGGGAGTCTATGATTTACATTAGTTCTGACTTAGAATTTATATGAGCAAAAGGACAATTTATTTCTAGTCCTTCCCATGTAAATGGGAAAGATAGGCTATTGATTACTTTGTTTCACTCATACCAAATTTCTAGTAATGTTGTATGAATTAAGAAAATTTTTTGCACGTAAATATGGCATGTAACCCAAATACACACTGAATGATCAAATTAAATAAATTTTACAGTAAAAAGATACTTTGCCATTAATCTATTTCTATATACTGCCAATCTTTGAACATATTTATCCCATTTTCTTTCACGGTCAGTCTCTGAAGCAAGTTCTGAAAGCTCTTGGTCGTGTGGTTAGGAGCTTTGATTAAAAAGAATGTAGCGAATACTGCTACCATCCAAAGGAAAAGGCAGTCTTCTATAAACACTCCCGAGTGTCCTGTGTCTCATTCACCTGAGGCAGTGCCTCACACAATGCCGCTGCGGGGCATTCCCCAAAGTCAAAGTGACTGTGGAAGGTAAATGTTTTGAGTCAGTTGATGATATCAAGGCAGGCACTGCAGAGGAAATAAAAACACAAAAAACGAACTTCAAAGGGAGGGGTTACGAATGTTCAAAGTGAAGAGCAAGTTTATAGTCAATCAAACGGGTATCAGTGGACATATATTTTACTATAATACATTTAAAACAATAAACACCATCTTTATTGATCATCCCTTGTATTTTATTTACAATTTTTTTTTCTAATTTAATACCTTCACGTTGCCTATTGCACATTGTAGTAATGACAATTATGGCTAATAAATATAAAACTTGTCAATTATTGATGTTTTAAAAGGATGAATTGTGTGAATTTGTAGCAATGCTTAGTAGAAGTTTTTCTGAAAATTTTCTATTATAAACACAATGCAATCCAGTTTTAATTGGATACAGCCCAGAGGCTTGAAGGTTAAGGCTGGAGCTATGTATCTGGATACAGAGACAAAAATGAAAATATATTTCCTACTTGCATTGAAGGCTCCTGCACAATTTGGGATAAGCCCTTGTTCTTACCTTTGCTAATGTAGATTACAGAGAGCTTCTTCTTCAGTGGCCACAAGCATCATACTTTTCAACCAAAGAAGCAAAGGCAAGGGAAGGAAATGCACTAGTGGTAAACCATGTTGGCCTGGGGTTGACAGGGACAAAAGGGAAAGTCGTGATGGATAGTGATTGCTAGTTGATGTGATGGGAATCTCCTCACCAGGGCCATTTTGCAGCCAATGATTTAACTAACTTTCAAATTCTGAAAAACTTTCTTATCAGATACTGGGAGCCGGGCAAAGGTAGTCCCCACATACCAGTAAATGGGGATCACTTTTTGTCAATATGCATTAAAATATGAGCATGAGTTAAGATTTTTATTTTAACTATAAATTATTCATAGTCTAGTTCTCTATAAGCCTTTTGTATTGTCTACACACACACACACACACACACACACACATACACACACAGTCACATAGACTGTTTGGCTTTTTTCAGCTATATAACTAAAGCAATCAGCTCTACAACCTTCTTGAATACTCTTATTGTAGGTTAAGGAAAGAGGAAATAGATAATGGCTATCATTAGTAGCTTTTCATCAAGCTACTGTTTCAGCAAAGTAATAAAGATATGTTTCCCCCGCTTGCTTTTCTTGGTCCTATGGGCATCCTGAATGGTTTATTACCTGCATTTAAATTTCTAATATTTTAGTAGTTACGTTACTAGTAGTACTCAGGTTTATATGCCTTAAAATCTTTAGAATGTTAAGTACAGAGATAATTATACTCACTTTCAGCCATGGCCGATCAACATGAAAGTAATCAATCACATTACGATATCAATTGTAAATTTTAATGTTACCTCTACATTAAAACTAGTTCAAGCTTAGTGTTTTATGAGTATAAATTATTTTATACTAATCTAGCTCATTAGCGAATCTTGGGAGTACTCAAAACTCAGAACTGATGCAGAGGTTTGTAGTTATTGGTAATCTTGACAGTGGAGCCACAGAAATTTGAAAATTCAGTGCATTGGGGCTGGGGATCTAGCTCAGTGGCATAAGCGCTTGCCTGGCAAGCCTGAGGTCATGAGTTCGATTCCCGGTACCAAAAAAAGAAAAGAGGGGCTGAGGATTTAGCTCAGCGGCACCACGCCTGCCTGGCAAGTGCAAGGCCTTAAATTCGATTCCTGGTACTGGGGAAAAAAAATCCAAAAATAAAAAAAAAAAAAGAAAGAAAGAAAAGAAAATAAAATTCAGCACATTGAAGGCTCACAAATGAGTTTTCCTGGCATTACAAAATATGGAACACATTGAGTTAATTGCTGTCCAATCTGAAGAAGGGTTTCAGACAATGACAGAATTCTGGTCCGGCCAGTACCACGGTAGTGTCCGCTCCGCTTCTCCACACTGGTGGCTTCGGACGCGTTCATGCAGCTCCCCTTCCGCCTTCAGCCGCGCTTTGATGTAGAAGTAAAAAGTGATGTCAAGGTTTATGGCTTCAGAAATGGAAAATTGGATCAGAATTTAACTTTCAAAAATATGCTTTCCCACATTTGTACTTATAAAGTAGCATGTCAGTTAAATATTTGAAGGTTTAAAAGTTGGGTAATAACAGTCTTTAATCTGTTCTAAACATTCAAATTGTGTAGGCCGCTATTTCAGGATTCTAATTTGCTGATTTAGCATTCTTTAAAGTAAATGAGCCAATCATTAAGAATTACTGTACAAATGAATTGCTCCCCTTTCAATGTTGTAAACGCATTTTATTCTACTCTACCAGCACTTATAATTCTCACTTTACAATTATTTCCTTCTTAGAAGCACAAGTAAGCTACCTTCTATATTTGTGGAACTAACATTCCAACTTATTATGTCAGAAATAGATGAGCAGACTTCGAATTCTAGCTTGAACATGTCAGGATCTTACAAACTGTCATTCGTCCCTAAAACAAGAAAAAGGTGGAATTGCTGAAAATTAATGATATTTTTATACCTATCAGAAATCCAGGGTTCTGCGTTAATTTATACCACAAAAATTTGGAGAAATGAACATACTGAAGCTAGGAAAATTATAACACATGTCAAAAAGCAAAGAAAAACAGTCTGAGCAAAAACGTAGTCGCTAGAATCAGATCAAAACCGGCCTCGCGTGTTGACAGTGCCAGGCAAGCACGTTATAACAACACTGCCTTTTAAGGGCTCTATGTGAGGAAAATAAAAAAAACTCCACTCCTCAGCCCTGGGTTGCTCCAATCCTTCTCATTCGCTGTATTTGGATCTGACTTTTGGAGACTGGGACAGGGGCCCTGAGCTCCTGAAGCGTTCCATGAGTGTGTACGCCTCAGGCTGCCGGCAGAGTGGTCCCTCTTTGTTAAGATAGTCTGTAGTAGACATGTATGCATGGTGCATGTCTCTTTCTATTCTGGAAGACTAGATTCAGAGAAACTAATATTAGATTAATCCCCAGTGTATAACTCCAAAGCTAAAACCCAAAAACTCTGGGTACAAAGGCTACGGTGAGCCCCGGGCTAGCAAATAGTCCCTACGTGATGGCCTGCATTACTACTATAAAGAACTGAGTGTGTTTTGGCACTTTGATTAGAGAAGACACGTACAAGTTTCAACCTGGCTTCAATCCTTTTCCACATGTATCCTTTCTTCATGGCTAATGTATTTTATTTATTTATTTATCTAGTCTTTTCGAGACAGAGTTTTGCTATGCAGTTCAGGTTGACCTTGAACTTAATATGTAGCCTAGGCTGGCCTCAAACTCACAGCGATCCTCCTGCTTCAGCCTCCCAAGTGCTGGAATTACAGGTATGTATCGCCACAGCAGGCCTCTTCCTTCCTGATTTCTCAACATTCTTCCAGTGTATGACATGGTTCATTGTATGGGTCAATTTAACCATGCCTGGGGGTGCCCAGATTAAATACTTCTGGCTATGTCTCTGAGGTGAAGGTGTTTCCACATGTGACTGACTTTTGAATTGATGGACTCATAATAAAGTAGAATGCCTTTCTAATGCAGGTGAACATCATCTAAGACTGGAGGATCTGAATAGAACAAAAATGTTCAATGCTTTTCTTCTGCCTGCTTTCTTGACTTGAGAACCTTGAGCTGGTCTTTATCCTATTGGCTCTGATCAGTTCTTAAGACTTTGGACTCACATAAAAGTATGACACCAACTTTCCTAGGTGTCTAGCTTGTAAAACTTCTCACCTCTATTACTGCATGAGTTACTTCCTCATAATAAATCATTCCTATAAATTATATTGTTTCTGCTTCCCTGGGGAACCATGACTAGCTTACTGTTATAAACTCTAACCAAGCATACAAGCACATAACAGTTTTCAATGTATGTATTACTTGAATGCCAGAATAATTATAGTGAATCATCAAGTCTAAGACAGCCTTGGAATTAACATTGACCCTAATTGTAAGAACTTATATACGTTCTTTGGCTTATTAGTCTGGTTTTCAGCCTATATATGATAACTAACTTTTTAAGATCTTACAAGATAAATAAATGTATCCAATGTTGGAGTGTTACAAAGGTGGAGGAAAGCCAAAAAATAATTGAAATGTATTATGTAAGCACACCAATTCCTCACAGTGAGTGCAATAAATAAACAAACTAGATGAGTGAGAATAGGGTGGAGATGAAAACTGAAAAAATAAAGGATTGTTAAAAATTATGTTATTTTTTACTTTGTCATATTTTTTCTCATTGCTTTATTTTATATTTCTAATTTCTTAATACATGTGTATAGTATATAGTGCTTGTACTCCTTGTGAGGAGTTGGTGTATGTACATAATACATCTAAAGTAACAGAAAAGAAAAATATCTTCACCTAGTTCACCAGTAGACTTCAGGAAGATGAGGAAAATATCAGTGAAAGGAAGATGTGTCCACAAAATGTCCCAAATGTAAACACTCACGCACACACAGATACAAGGGAGAGAAAATATTTGAAGGAGTAGGTGAAGGGCACACATGATTTCTCAAAGATGAGACGCATGTAGAATGTTCCATGTTACTTAGTTTGGAAATAATGTTCTAAAAAGTCATGAATGAGACCACAAATGCCCTCTTTTACTATGATACGCATGTAATTATCTAGGACTGCCTTAAATATGAGCTTGGATTTACAGAAGTCCTTTCAATGTGGAAAATTATTTTTAAAAATTTTACAGGCATTCTTTCATAAGTTCTCACGTATAACACCTTCCATACAAGCTGCCCTATAACTTGAAAACTTAATAACTGTAATTGTTATTAAAATCAGGGCACAGACTGACCCAGGAGACTGAAACAAAACTTAAACAGAGTTACTCATTTCTAGACACCGACATTTGAATGCAAGACTTGTAATGTTTTTATTTTTATATCTCCAATTTGTGGTACAGAGTTCACAGAGTGATTTACACATTTAAATATGTAAGAGAAAAAGTGAGTGATACATTTCCTAAAGAGTTCAGAGAAAATAAAGTTTTAAATTTTAAAGGTGTGCTTCCATTTCCACTAGCTTTTAAGTCATTGACCTTCCTCATTCACGTGCAGATGAGCTTCCAGTGTGGCTACAATGACTTGCTGCTCCTGAGCTGATTCATGTGAAAAGAACCAGCAAAGTCTGATAACTATTGTTATACTGTTTCAAACAAAAATTGCTTTTTTTGTTAAGTAATATTGTCCTTGTCTGCATTAGCTCAAAAATCTTAGAAATCAAACACAGCAATTTAATCGTGGGGTTAGATAATCTTACTAAAAGCAATCTAAAAGCACAGCAGTCTTGCAAAAGCAAATAATTTGTGTCCAAATTTTGCAATCACCTATCGTTATCATTAATCCAGTGTAACAATCCTTTGTGATATTTGGTTTTGCACTGCCTGGATAATTGGAATTTCTGAATCTGAAACCATAGCGAGATTCATGGTAAGAATGAGGATCTTGGAGAGGATGTGTTCATAGCAGGCATAGAAGTGCTGGCTTGCACAGGAGACTGAAGAGGAGATTTCCATGGGAGAGGAGGAAGGAAGAAAGAGTTGACCCAGGTGAGCTCAAGTTGTAGGTCACGCAGGCATGGAAAACGGAATGCAAATGACTTTTACCTTTTGGAAAATGATATCAAAACACAGAACAGCACAAAAAGCCTTCAATAACTTTCCAGTACAATATTCTATGCCATAAAATAAAAACAGTAATGATATCCATTGAGCTTTGGCTCGCTCTATTCAAATTCATGGCAACACTTACCAGAGTGAGACTCAAGTTCAGGGAATAAATATGAGTGTGTGCGTGTGTACTATACTTGTACATTAATCTCTATGTGTTTAAATATGTATTGGATTTTCAAATAATATAATCTTTTATAAATTATGATCAAATATATGTCGAATTCTTTTCTTGAATTTTCACTTGGCACAAAAAATCAAATTTCACTTTCCCTACATTCCTTTCTGGCTCATCATATTAATGTATATTGATATAATTAAGTACTCAACATTATAATATTTTTCTTGCATCTTATGTTAATAGTTACACAATGAAGACCATTGTAAAACATATCTATATATATATATGTCATATGTTGCTTTCTAAATATATTGGTTGCTATGCAAGAGATTCTGTTTTAAATGGAAATGATCTACATTCTAAAATAAACAGTGTAGTGTAATGTTTTCTAACATAGAGTCCAGGGCCAGATAAAGGTAATGTCACATGAGAAAATCAGAGATTCTTTTAGATCCATTCCCGGTGTGCGCCAGGAAAGCAGGCTCATGGAGACTATTATTTGCATAAAGAAGCCCTGAGAATGTTCTGTTTCCACTTTAACAAATTATGACGCCCTGAGCTTTATTTTCCCAGTACCTCCCTTGACATGTACACACATCATCACAAATGCTCACAGAGTCATTTCCTGGTTCCTCAGAATGATTAGAGTGTAAGTGAATTTCTCTTTTTCTTTCTCTTTTTCTCTTTCTCTTTTTCTCTTTCTCTTTTTCCTTTATGGATTATTTGCCTTTTTCTGTTACCTCTTGCTAAATAATGTTGGAATTTGAATTTGTTCCTGAAAGGTATTGAAGAAAAACTTCTCACGTTAAAACAATGAACTCCTTGGAAAGAGATTATCTGTGAACAAAAACAGCATATACTAAATTTAGAAGTTCATAAAACAGTGTCACTGAACAATCAGATTGCCATTTATTTCATTTGAGTATTTATAAAATCCACTTCTGAATAAAATTAAATCAATTGAAACTTTTGCAAACATTTTGTATTGCACATAGAAAAATAGAGCCCAATGAGATATATAGCTTACTTATGTAATATTTTCTTACAGGATTCTGTAGCATTGATTGATTTGAGTTGTCTCTTAGTGGGGCATTTGTAACAGGAGTGATTAAAAAGGGATTGCTGATAAGATGAGATCTCAGTTATTGATTCTTTGAAGTATTTCCTGTCCAGTTTGGTTTGTACTCATGAACTCTCAGTGTGAAGATTACTAAAAAAAACTAGGATTAGAGGTCTCATTTGACCCAGCTATTCCCCTTCTGAGTATTTTTCCAGAAGAATTGAAAACATCATACCAGAGTGAAATATGTGCACATAACAATACAATTTGTGGTAGCTAAATCTTGGAGACAGCCCAAATGCCCCTCAACCCAGGAATGGATTAAAAAGATGTATTTTTATACAATGGAGTACTACTCAGCTATAAAGAAGGATAAACTTGAGGCTTTTATAGGTAAATGAGTGTAACTAGAGATCATAATCATAAGTGAAATAAATCAGACCCACATGTGTAAACATTGTATGGTCTCCCTAGTGTAAGCAACATGATAGAGTAAATAATGTTCAAAAAATACAATAGATATGAGGAAAGGGAAAGAAACCACTCAAAAGGAAAGAACAACTGGGATGGGAGAAAGGAGAAAAGAAGGAAGAGAATATATATATATATATATATATATATACACATAAAATATATATATATATCTGATAGTTAAGATCATTGCAATACTATTTCTATTGGCTCATTGAAAGGAACACTTCGTGCTTATACTGTTTGACCAATTTTGCATGCCTGTATCAGGTAATCTGAGAAATTACTTTCAAGATAACAATAAGTAATATAATAGCCATTGTTAATTTCTTATCATCATGTTTTGAAATTTTGTATCCTTTTTATTTTTTTTTAAATTCTCTTTAAAATAAGAAAAAAGAGAGAGATTGATGAATCCTAGCTCTTGTCTTCGGTCACCGGTCTTTCCATTCTTCAGGGAGGAGAAACACCCTGTCAGGAATTCCCTAATTGTTTCTCCCCAGCAGATTTTTTTCCTCTTCTCTCACTGCAGCTCACACCCCTCAATCTGCACCCATATCATTTCCACCCAGATGGGGATCTCCATGGTTTCTAAGATGCTCCATTTCTAGTTCTCTCAACTCATTTCTTTCTATTACAGTTTTATGCAAGCCATTTATGTTAAAATATGGTTACCATTTCTTCCACATTTAATTAAAAAGTGACTAATTTTTAGGGCTTAATTTAATGTCAATTCAATGGGAAGACTATGTTTATGCTACACACACTGGATAGAACTCTTTTTATTGGGGCACAAGTTGCTCTATATATTCTGTCATCCTTGTACCGATCATCCTAAATTCTCAGTGTGTATTGCACAAAACCTTAGACTGCAAAGTCTGCTGATGGCAGAAGTGACAAGTCCAGCTTGTCTCTATTTTATTTCTTATTGTTCTGCTGGCATCTTTCATCTTTACAAACACAGTATGTGATTACTGAACAAATGAAGCAAGGAGAGAAGAAAAGCATAGGGATTTAGCTTGGGAATGTATGAGAGTAAATTGTGAGCACTGTAAAATTCAAAATATGATCTAAAGAAAAATCACTTTATAATTCATGTTGATATTCAATTTAATTAATGGAATTCTGATAGAAACAAGTTTAACCTTCTTTTACTGGTGAAATATTAAAAGTTTTTAGTCATTTTCTGAAATAAAAACTAATTTTATTCACCTCGGCTCACATTTTTCTTCGGCTTTTATTTTCCAAGTTCCCCTGCTTGTCTTCTTGATGTCTCTATGTGAATTACGTTCTGGTGTCCCAGTGCTCATGGCTTGTGATATGAGATGAACACAGACGTCAGCTTAGGCACTTTCTTTTATGTTTAAAGCATGCTCTTAATACCAACTTCTTCCAACTATTATTATTTTTTGATCCATCATGAAAATGATTTTCAATAGAAAGAGACAAAATAAAACTTACTGGAAGTAGTTCCTGATCAGTTCACTTATTTCCTCCTTTCTCTGTGTGGTCTTTGCTACTTTAGATTTCTCAAGATGAGTTGTATAGGAAGTGCCTAAGGAATAATAAAAATCAATGAAATCAAAACATAGCACGTTTCTAAGTCAGTATAATGCTACATGCAAATCCACTGTTATCTCATTTATTCATAAACAAATGTACTCATCCAATGTACAGTACATAGTGAACTCTATTCCAGTAGTAAATTCTTTGACTGAAGCTAAAATCATTGGTTTACAGAATAAGAATGTAGTGACATATCAACTTCCTTTCTTCCTTTCATCTATAAACAATTATCTACGTAAGATCACAATAATCGTTTTTAAATTAGTTTGATCCACTACTTTTAGAAAAATGGGCAAACTATTTAAAAAAGAACTGCCCAATATCCTCAGTGATCAGATTTCTACAAGGCTCCAGCACAATCATAGACTGATCCTCTAATTGCCTGATGTTTCTAGCAACATCACCTTCTTTCTGCTCTTCAAAGCAGGCCAAGACAGCTTCTTGGCCTTCAGCCACCCTATTTCATGTACCTGGAGGAGCCTGCTCCGGATCACTGAATGGATGCCCACTCTTTATCTTTTACTTTGTTTTCTAAAATTGTCCCTCTTAACAAGTATCATCTTTGACCAACCAGACTAGAAATTCCACCTCAAATTATTATCTGTTCTCACATGCATGTTCTTCCTAGCATTAATCTTCACCTCTAGTTATTTTGCTTCTTATCCATTATTTCTTTATAGAAATTCCCCTGTATGTTCTATAATGGAAGTTTAGTTATTTGTATATCTCCAGCGATTAGAGCAGTGCTGCATGAATTAATAAATGAATAAGTGTAATTAACAGTGAGTTTGTACTCACCAGTGATCTTCCTTCCTAACTAACTCACTAGAAATTCCCCAGCATGGAGTTACACTGAGGCATTTCAAAATTAAGACAGACCTCTCACCCATTCTATTTCAAGGGTATGATAAAAATCAGAAGTATGCTGGCCTGGCCTCTAGAACCATGAGCATAATGCAAGGTCTGAATATCAATTCTAGTGGGTACAGATGCCTGAAATTCTCCAAGCATCATTTCCACAATAGTGTTTATTTAAATTCTTTCCTCCCTACAAACTCTCAAACATATAAGAAAAAGAAGCGTGTAGCAGACACTCATTTAACCAGACCTATCAGTTTAAGTTTTCATCATTGTGATTCTTTCAGTTTAATCTTTAACTTTTAAGAACTGAATGATTACTGTCCTATTTCTGTGAAGTGATTGTATACAATCTCACTGAAGAACAAGCAGAGGAATATATTTTGAAAATGTGAATTTCTGCTCACTGACAAATTTCCCCCTAAGAAAATCCAAACCCTTAACATCCCAGCGTGTAGAGAAATCTATTCTGCTGGTGACAGGTCTAGTCTTGAGTATTCCATTCATTACTTTCTTCTCACACGACTTCTCCACACCAGAGCCTATTTTTTTCCACTGCGACAAAATAGATGTTGCTCGAATCTATAGAAAATTGGGTCAGTAAATCAGAAACCACTGATCTGTTTTTAACAAAGACCAAGTTTTGACTTTTTTAAGGAACATTTTATTCCTCAGGACAAAATGAGTGAATCATGGCTAAGAAAAGTCTTACTTCTTTCCTCAGTTACGGTACAGTTTTGCCCTCCCTGCCTTTCTAAAAATCAAAACATCTACTGCACTGCTTAGTAAGTCCGAAAGGGAGAATTCTACTCATGGAGTGGAATGGAGGGAGGGAGAGAGACATGACATAAGGAAGTAACTAAGGCAAATATCAAGGCTGTCAGCAGCTGGAAAGTTGAAGATTCAGGAAATTCGGTGATAACATTTCTGTCTCAGTTCAGGCCTGAGAAATGGGTGGCCTGATGTTAGAGGTTCTGTCCAAAAGCAGAAGCAGACCCTTCAGTGGATGCAATGAATTCCTTCTTATTCAGCCTTTCCTTTCAATCCAGGTCTTCACAAGCAAGAGCAAGCATAAACACCGAAGTGACACCCAGGATTTGGAGGCAGAATTATTTACATAGACGTGCCCTGATTGGGATCATTCCCAGAATATCAGGCCCTGATCTCTGGTGGTCTAGGACTTCTATGAGATAAGTGGGCAGGAAGTACAGAGGCAGAATGGCTTGTCAATTGGGGATTGGTTCTTACAACATGCATCAGTGTGACCAGTTATGATCACAGTGACCAACTCTTTCTAAGAAACAAAAGTAACAGAGCCTGTAACTAGAACTATTCCTGGGCAGCTAACAAACTGAAGTGAACTGCTTGGTGGGCCATTTCCTGATACACGTGGACTGCATGGGACCCAACACATTGATGGAGGGAAACTGCTCACTCAAGTCAAAAAACCAAATGTTAATCTCATCTCAAAAACTCCTCACAACATACCCAGAACAGTTACTAATTAAATATCTGGGCAGTTTATGTCCAGAGAAGTTCACACCAAAGATGAACAATCAAAGAAAAAGTTGAGAAAAGAGTTTGTACAAACTATCCTATTTCATGACACATATGACCGGTGTACACATACATGTGATGTCTTATTTGATATCTAGAGAAAGAAATAGCAGAGATGAAGCTTTGTAGAAAAACATTTCCTGATGCCAATGACTTATTTGAAATATTAGCATCAGAATGGTGAATTTATAAGAGCTAAATCTGGGAGAGTAAGTAAAGAATTTCACAGGAAGAAAACAGCTGATGCAGCAAGATTTCTTTTCCTCTGGCCAGAAAGGATGTCTCAGATTTAGCAGCTTTTCCAATGTTCCTCTAATTCTTGCAGTCTTCTTTTTCTCAGTGAATCAAGATTACAGTTAAATATTAAGTTAGCATAAAGCTTTACAAAATATTTCATATACTATACATTAATCTGTTTTATATATAACAGATATT
>NW_004955447.1:12241589-12261999 GCF_000276665.1 Chinchilla lanigera
TATACATTTTCCATGACTGAGCTATTTAGGTACAAATTCAAACAGATTTTTTTTGCCTAAAATTTTGAAATACCTGTATGGTCTTTTTTCTTCTTTGTTTTCACTCCTTTCTTTAAATTGAATGAGAAAAAAGTTGAAGCATTAAAATAGATTTTTGAAAGATATATTTAAATAAACTTGTCTGGAGCTAAGTACAAATTTTGCTAAATTCTCAGTGAAAGCATTCTTGTATGACATCCACACCAGTATTACAAGTAAAGCTTGACAGAGAATTTCACAGCAGGGTTTTAAAACAAACAATTTAGGTAGATTACTCAATTAATCTAGGCAGTTATTTAGAAGATGGATGCATGTGTAAACATTTAGGTAAAACATCATAATAAGAAAATTGCCTTGATATGTTACCCCTTTATGCCTTTTTAGAACAAGGATTTGCAATATTATTCAACAGTACAACTATTATCAATTGTTAGGTGAAAGCTTCTGGAAATTTCAGAAGAATGCGTTTCAGGGGTAAAAACACTGCAGAGACACAAATTCAATATAAACACAATGACCAGATAGAGATAACGATTTGCGAGGTATACACTGCAGAAGCTGTTGTAGCAGAGTGAGGCTCAGATGGCACCATGAGGAGAAATCTTGTTTTGAGGAGCAGCCGTCTCCCTGGTCAACAGCTGGCATGATTTCAGGGTCCCCTCATGTTCACGCAGGCCAAAACCTGAACACAGGGCAGTTACAGAGCCAAAATTATCCCGTGCGACATAGGGTTACTCTCACAGTGTCTGTGTTCTGTGGATTTTCCTGAATCTGGCCAAAACTGTGAAATGTGCACTGGAGTCTCCGTTCTTCCCACCACTCCACCCCTCTTCACTACCTCCCTCCTTGGGGTTCAGATCAGCATCGCAGTCTAACACCCACTGCTCGTGTGTCCTCTGTCATTACCTCTCACACACAACCACACACAGTTCACAGAGTGCCTATATATGTATATATATATTATATATCTATATCACCGCATCATTTGTATACTATGACATATCATAGACTATATACTATACTATATCTAATATATATGTATTATGTACTATATAAATATGTATATTTACTATGTACTGTATATACAATATATACATCATATATACATATCAGTATGTACTACATATTTATAATATATATGTGATTGTATATATGCATATATATTTGTATTTTAAACTGTCCTTTGTTGTCTACCTCCTACCATTACTTGTTCATATATCATTATGTAATATATTCATATATTAATATAATCCCTGAGAATATCAAACTGATAAAATTTTGAAGTAATTATGGACTTACATTCATGGCAAAGCACCTTTGACAATTGTAATATGCTCAGAAATGCATCTGGCAATGCTAATGCTGACACAACTCCAGGCTCAGCTATGTTACATTTCAGGTACCTTATAGTGTGTTAGTGTACACATTTATAATTGAGGTAAATAGTATTTTTAACTGCAGGAAAGACATAAATGAGTTTTCCTGTGTAATTTTAAAGTTAATGATCTTCCAGGATGCTCAAGGACCCTAGAAGAGGAAATAGCCACATGAAGAACCTAGAGTAATAGAACTAATGGTAATTCTTACATCAAATATTTTTAACCTGCATTGTTAGAAACAAAATATTTTAGTATAGAAATATAGTGAATACATTTCTTTGAGTGTTCCTTATTTACTTCTTCATAACAAATTGTTCCATTTGATTTATGGCAAAATAGAGAAATATGCACTTAGAACCATCCATAATTTTTAGCATAAATGTTACTGTACTTTTGGAATTCATTTAATTCAGATGTAATTTTCAAAATAATAATTTGTACATTACATGTAAATGCATAGCATAGGGTGCTGTAATGTTTTCTTGCCCTGATCTTAAATTTAATCTTATTAGTGCTTCAACACATGCATATCTGCACACAGGACCTTGTTTTTTATCTCTTTAATCTCCAAGATTATGGCTACTATTGTTATTTTTAGATAAGAAAATAAAGACTAAATTCAGTAACTTCACTAGGGACTTTCATAATTACAATCTTTCAGAAAGCACTGGTGAAGAGATTAAAATCAGCGAAATTTTCTTCATGTAAAGGGTTGAATAATTAAACTGCATGATTTCCAATGTTTTAGTATTTGTTGAAGTAAACCAGAGCAAAAGCTAGACATTTAGATATGAAGGGAAAATAGATTGCATTTTTCGCTCGTATCATTTCTTCCATGAGTTTAACATCTTTGGTTTCATTCTCAATCTTCAGACTAAATTTGAACCACATTTCTCCAAGTGAGTCACATCTGTATTTCCTTGGAGGACCATTACATCATTGTCTAACAGATATTTAATGCTTAAAATTCAAGTAGTCTTTATCTCATTTTCAATTTAGCCACTTATAAATTTGTATCGTATCTTCATTAATCAATACCAACCCACTTATGGGCAAGAAGTTTCTGTACAGTCCTCTCTGAGCAGAGAATCCTCTTTTATCTTAATAAACATTTCCATTTTATTGAACCTGTCTCCATTATTTAGAGCTGTAGAGCACAGACTTTGTTCTGACCTTTTAGCAAATGTCTTTCTCCTGACTTTATTTTTACTACTTCAATCTACTCATGTTTTAGTGATTTCCTCTCTACAACTCTTGACTCTGTTGCAAAGATCATTAAATCCTTTTTGATCTTCCATCAGCTACTGGTAAATGGGTTCATATTATTAGAGAGAAGCATGCTGCTTTATAGATTGTGTAAAAATATTGCCTGTGAAGATCATGCTGCTATAGCATCTTGATTGATAAACTGAAGACATCTCAGTATCTTTGGCATACTAACAGGGATCAGTAATACTTTTGAGCAGGGTGAATGTGTCTTAAAAACAAATGCCTTTCTTTCAGAGGTACACTGAAGCCCTAAACTGTTAGAAGTGCTATCATAGTTAAGCAATCACTGTTTGACATCTGCTGTAATAATACAGAAATGATAATTTCTCTTATTATGGTCCAGGTGCTGCAAAGTTTAAGATTTTTATTGTTTTATTCTTTAGGTAAGATATGATTAACTGTCATCAAAATTAATGTTTTGGAATGTTGGGTCCTCAAAGCTCAGAGGAAAAAAAACATTTGCTTAGATACATTTATAACAACTATGCATCTGTTGGACAAAAAACAAAAAGAAATGAATATACTATTCTGCATTTAACTAGAATAAGAAGAAACAAACAGTGACAGAATACTAGCTACAACTGTTTTAATCTGGTAAAGATGCAGATGTTATATTTTTCAGTTTACTTCCACCTAAAATAGTAAAGAGAAAACCTCAGCCTGTAATCTTAAATAATGTCAGATAGTGTGAGACCAGATGTCACTTCCGTTTAGTAGGGAATCTTCTCTATTTAATAAATATTGACGCTTACTGCGGTTTACTGGTGAAAATGCTTCCTGTTAACACCATGTCACAGGTCTTGTCCTAAAGAGATACTGCAAAACACCAGGTCTTTCTGGTGCAGGAGGTTTTTTGCCAAAGAAAATGAAAGTTTTAGAATCACAACCTAATATTGATTTTTAGAACTTCAGAAAAAATGTAAAGATTTTTGATATAAAATATGTCATGCTTATTCTTCAAATATTAAATTTAGAATATTATAATTTGAAGATTTTTTTAAAAATTATAAAAAGAGGTAATAAAGTGGTCCTTTCCAACTCAGGTGGATAACACATATCGAGCATCGTGTTTCCCACCCCAGAGTCAACGTGTAACAGAAAATGCTATGAGACATAAGTCAAATGTGGCTTGTCAAAGAAAAATTCTTTGAGCAGCTGAACAGGTGAATGAAAATGCATTCATCTTTCCATTCATATATCCATACATCTTACATTTTTCTCTGTACTAAAACACATTAAGTTTTGTAAGAACTATATTTAGCTTATATCCTATGGTATTTTATTACATTTATCTTGCTCTTTTTTTCAAGTATATTACAGTCACTCTTAAAAGCAGACATACATATTAGATCAATGCTAACACATGAAACACTCACATAGCTTTTTAGAATGTGGCTTACAAATTTTTTTTGTTATTCTGTGTTGCTTACCTTTCCATGACATTAAATCACACCTTACTTAAAGAAAATATAGACTCACACCTTGGGTAGGGACACACATCTTGGTAGGGGAGTAACAGGTGAGATCAACAACCTGAAAATAGGTTAAGCAGCAATGAGGAGCCAGCCGTTGGGCTCTGAGCAACTCCACCAGCAGATCAGTCCAAGCCTCCACATCCAGAGACCAAATCAGTTCCATTCCATTTGTAGCACAATTCCCGGGATAGATTTGGCTGGACTATACAGTGTATTTCTGAGTTCTGACAGGGACGCTCTCACAGAACTGTGAACACCAGATGTATTTTACTACCTTTATTCTCCCTTATTTTTCTGATTGGCTATCTTTTCCTGTTTGGTTAGATGTAGTCTTGTGTTGTTTTGTATTTTGTGATTGTTTTTCTTTTTTTTTTTTTTCCTTCTCTTATCTCCATCTCTCTTTTTCTGGTCTGTTCTTTAAATTTTTTATTTTCTTCTTCTTTTTTTTTTCTGGTACTAAGA
Source organism: Chinchilla lanigera (assembly GCF_000276665.1). NCBI lineage: Eukaryota > Metazoa > Chordata > Mammalia > Rodentia > Chinchillidae > Chinchilla > Chinchilla lanigera. The sequence continues at coordinate 12,246,214 of NW_004955447.1, forward strand.
ATTGAATTCATGACCTTGAGCTTGCCAGGCAGATGCTGTGCCACTGAGCTAAAACCCCAGCCCATATTTTCTTTTCTTTTTCAATGTCTTCTGCTGTTTTCCTTCTTTTGTCACTATTTAGGTTTCTTATCTTTCTCTTTTGTTTTCTTCTACTAATCCTCTTTTGTTCCTCAAATGCTTCTTGAATTTAAACTTTCAAGGAGTCAACATTGTCTCTTCCCTTTCTGATTACTACTTTGTATTACATTTCATTCTGTCCCTCCTGTGTCCTCCAGTTTTCCAAAACTCAGATGATCATCCTCTGACTGCCAGACTTGACTCTACTATATTTGACCTCACTCATCACTTTATCCTGCTCGCTACCCATTTTAATCACCTTACCCCACATAGAATGGTAGAATCTCTCCTTTAAGGGGAAAATTATTGCAACCAAGTACATGATATATCTATATCTATCTATCTATATCTATATATAGGATTTTTTCTATAACTTTAGAGTTTACTCTTGTGGTCAGAGGTAGCAGGTTAATGGTTACCAGAGTTTGTCAGCAGCTAAGCTGTGCTTGAAGCTATTGTTATTACTAACTGTACTACTTTAGCCAGGATGTCATACATGTTATAATCACTTTTTCTCAATTGTATGATAATACTGTGATTGAATAGGTGATGATCACCACCACAGCCCAGTACCAAATGATTGGGTGCTGAGTCAAACAGTAGCTTTGTATCCTTTACAAATTGAGAAAGTAAGTTATTGAAATAGCTATAAAGAACCACCTACACCTAGAGGACATCCCTGAAGAAGAGATATCTCCTAAGGAAGCCTCACTACTAGTGATAAAGACACCTATCATAAGAAATCAGCAAGAATCAACATAGAAAACAAGATGTCAAAAAAGAGAAAACAGAAAATGACAAGATACAGAAACAAAATGCAACTCCAGACTGCCAGTCAACCCAAGACAAACCTGCAGCATAACGAGACAGATGAAATTGGATGCCAAACATGGGAACTTTCTGAAATGATAGCAGCAGAAGTGACAAAACAAGTGGAAAAAGCTACAGAAAAAAATAATCTCTCAGGTACAAGTTAAATGATGCTTGAAATCAAAGATATTAGAAAAGACACAGCTGAAAGAATAGAGGAGGTTAGAAAAATGATGGAAATAAAAACTCCCAAATAGAAAAGAAACAGAATCCATGAAACAATTGCAAACAGGAATTCAAGAGATTAAAACCTCCTCTGAGACTATACACAGCAGACTGAATAAAGGAGAAAATAGGCTATCAGATATTCAAGACAGAATTGCAGCTGAAGATCACAAAAAGAAAGATATCTTAAAAATAGCAAGAGATCATGAGAAATCAATGCAATAGCTACAATACAAAGCCAGAAGAATAACATAAGATTGTTTGGGGGCATTGAGAAAGGTGGAGACAGGACAAATGCCATAAAAAAAATCTTCACAGAAATAATGACAGAAACCTTCCCAAGCATGGATGAAGAATCTGACATACAAATAAATGAAGCACATGGAACTCCAAATAGCCATGACCAAAGTAAAACTACATAAAGGTGTATAATAATCAAGATTGCAGAAATTCAGTACAAGAAGGCAATACTAAAAGCTATTAGAGAAGAGAAAGGAATCTATAAAGGAAAGCCCATTAGAACCACAGCAGACTTCTAAACATAAACCCTCAAGTCAAGCAAAGCTTGGAGTGAGGTATTTCAAGATCTGAAAGAAAACAACTTTCAATCCCGGTTTATGTAATGTGCAAAACCATCTTTCAAAATTAGTGGGGAAAGAAGATACTTCCATGACAAAGAATAACTGAAGAAATTCATGACGATTAAACAAATCTTACAAAGAATGCTAAAAGATAATCTAAGCATAGATTAAAGTGAAAAAAGAAATTCATAAACAGAAAGTGAGAGGATGGAAAACAGTCCTCCATGCAACAGGCACCCAGAAAAAAGCAAGAATAGCTATTCTGCCTGCAGACAAGTGAAATTCACACCAAGAATGATAAAAAGAGCTAAAGAAGATCAATACATACTTGTTAGGAGAAAAATTCAAAAGGAAGAGATAACAATAATATATATGTGTGCACCAAATATGGGATCATCCAACTATACAAGACATTGTTAGTAGTCATGAAAAATTAAATAAGCAACAACACAATCATAATGGGAGAACTTAATAACCCATTGTCACAGAACAATAGATCAACTAGATAAAAAAATCAGCAAAGAAATATCAAACATAAACCAAACTTGTGAATAAATGGACTTAGTACATGTTTTCAGAGTATTCCACCCCATATCATCAGAATATACATTCTTCTCAGCTGCACATGGGACGTCTCTAAAATAAACCATATACTAGCCCACAAAACATGCTTGAGTAAATGCAGAGGAATTGAAATTATCTCCTACATATTATCCTACCATAGTGCAATGAAACTGAAAATTAAAGGCTGAAAAAAACCACAAAAATTCCATAAACACATGGAAATTAAATAACAGCCTCCTGAACAGCCAATAGTCACAGATGAAATTTTAAAATACTTTAAACAATATATACAACTAAATGAGAATGCAGATGAAACACACTGGAACTTGTGTGACACAATGAAAGCAGTGTTAAGAAGAAAAATTATAGAGGTGAATTCTCGCATCAGGAAAACAAATGAGCACAATTAAACAACCTAATGTTGCACCTCAAGTGTCTAGACAAAGAAGAGAAAGATAAACCCAAAGCACATACAGTGGAGGAAATTATAAAGATCAGAGAAGAAATTGAAGCAATGGAGACTAAGAAAACTATACAAAGAATTAAAGAATCATAGAGTTGGCTCTTTGAAGGAATACATAAATTTGATAGACCCTTAGCCAAACTTATGATAAAAAGGAAAGAAAGGACTCAAATTCATGCACTGAGGAATGAAAAAGATGAAATCACTATGGATCTTATGGAAATTCAGAAAGCCATCAATACTTACTTGAAAATCTTTACTTGTATAGGATGGAAAACACAGAAGAAATGGATAGATTCCTAGATATGTATGAATTAACAAAGCTGAATTAAGAATGCATAAAAATTCTAAATAACCCCAAATCAGTCAAGGAAATTGAAATTGTAATTAAAAACTTACCAACAAAGAAAATATCAGGTCCTGATGGATTCACAGATGAATTCTACAAGAAATTTAGAGAAGATTTAATGCCAGTACTATCAAACACTTTAATGAAATTGGAAGGAAAGCAACTCCTCCTAACTCATTACTGGAGGGTATTATTACCCTAATACCAAAACCAGAGAAAGACTCAACCAAGAAAGAAAACTACAGACCAATCTCCCTACTGAACATAGATTCAAAGATACTCAATAATATACTAGCAAACAGAATTCAGCAAATCATCAAGAAGATTATACACCATGACCAAGTGGGATTCATAGCAAGCATGTAGGGATGGTTCAATGTAAGCAAATCAATTAATGTAATATACGATATCAACAGAGCCAAAGGCAAAACCACATGATCATCTCAATAGATGCAGAAAAAGCAGCTTTTGAAAAAAATCCAACGCTCATTTATGATAAAAAAAAAAAACCCTACAGAAGATAGGAATAGGTGGTCCTTACCTCAATCTGATCAAAGCAATCGATGACAAGACAACAGCCAGCATTACACTAAATGGAGAAAAACCTGAAATCTTTCACTCTAAAATCAGGAAAAAAATAAGGATGTCCACTATCACAACTCCTATTCAATATAGTTCTGGAAACACTTATACAGGAAATATCACATTGGCAAAAATACTACAGGCTGATATACATTGAAGGGAAAGAGAATTCAATACGTAGCAGAAATAATGAGCTGCAATACTTCAGTGGGAATGAAAAGGCTCTGTGATACAGCAGTAGTCCTGAAATAAAGCAAAGCAAAATAGCATACAATCTAGAAGAATAAAAGGTGTTTATTCAGGAAAACTGTTTGACCAATCAATTAGACATACAGAACAAGAGAGAAAATGAGAGGGCAAGCCTCAGCTTTCCCTCATGGGAGCAAAGGACGACAAAAAAATTAGTGAGAATAAAGAGGAAGACCTGAAGATTTCAGTTTTTAGCAATACTTTTGTTTTCAGGTTTTTCTTTTAAGTATATTGAAATTGAAAGCCATGAATTAATCTCATAGAGAGTTCAGCTGGCTAGACAGACTGCACATTTGTGTTTTAAGTATGAAAGCAAACCTGAACACAATACACTGACTTCTACAGATAAGACTCAAACACCTCAGATGTTCATTCAGACAAAGCTTTCAAATAGCTTGGGAAACTGTTCGTGAAACCAAATTTGCAGAACACATGTTTTGTAAGAGTCTTGCATAAGAAGAGGCACACCTACTAACATTGAGATAACTACTAGTATGTGAGAACCAAGACAGAAATGTAATAATCCACTGTGTAAGCTAAGTTCTAAGAGAGAGTCTAAAGTCATAACTAAAATAGAGTGGTGCATGAAAATTGAAAATCAAATTCCATCTTTCAGTGAAAACATTTGCTTTATGTCCAAGTATGATCAACTTTCTACTGCAAGCTCCAAGGTCCTTTGTCAGCTTAGTCTCAAAATTTTAGAAGAATTCATATACTTATTTCATATTTCCAAATTAAATAAAATACTGGGAAGAGTCCATATTTTCTTTCTATGTACATTATTACCAAATATATACATATATATTTTATAGTCTCCCATAAATGTTTGTTTATATGTTTTAATTCAAGAAAACTATTTTTAACAGAAGTGTGAAATAAAATTGATTTTAATTGCTTTTTACTGCATTAAAATTGGGCTAAATATATCATGCCTGTACAATGAGCTATTCCTTTGGGTAAGACCTACAGTGCACTTTTACTAATTATCTTATTTTAAAAAGTTCAGTGGAATGATGATGTTAAATTGAGAATTTTGTAACTTTTTAATACCTTACGTAAAGTAGTGCCTGAATAGAAAAGGGTACTTTTCCATTGGCACTTGGACTTTTTTGACAAGACTAAGCTAACTCTGTTGTAAAGATTTGTAACTGCTTCACGTAGATGCTAGGCCATGCTAAAATCTCCTTCACTTCCAAACTCACCTGGATAAAATAACCGTGAAATGGAACACTAGACTATGCACAATCATGTTGTACATTGCTTTCATTTCCACCTTTGTATAAAAGTCTCCTTGCTCTGTTTACAAATGCTTTCAATGGTAGTGTAAATATGAGTTCTCCAAAATGTTGTCATTTGCTAGAGCAGGATTACTGAGACTTGGATGAGGAATCCTAATGACATATGTAAGCTGTCTTATTAAAAGTAGTCTAAAGTCAATTTTTTATCTAAATCCAGAAAAATTTCTCTGTGATATTCCACCAAAACAACCAGAAAATGGTTCTACCACTGACCAATGACAGATATTGAAATAGAAATAATACAGGGGACAAATTGAAAATGAGGCTTATGGAAATGAAAAAAATCAAAAATGTATTTCAATTAACCATTACATAAATTTAAAAGACATTTTTAACACTAAGATTATTTGAGATTAAAATGTTAATTAGTCCTTATCCTTCATAAAGACAGCACTTAAACCTTTAATCCTAAAATCTCAAAGCCAATTAACAAATAAATCCTCAATTTTCCTATGAAAGAATGTCCACACATGTGCTTCCCACTTTAAGTTTGAACCACTGAGCTAGGGACATTCATTCTAAGTCACATCTTTAAATCATACAGAATTCATCAACTTCTAACCTAATTATTAAATAATATATTCATGCCATGTTTATTAGGCATTTTCTGGATAGTACATAGAGTTCAACTTCCCTCCTTGAAAATTATATGGTGTAGCATATTTGGCAGACTGTTCAATTTCAAGCTTCAATCTTCCTGTGAAATTAAAGATCATAACAATATCTTCCTTAAAGAACTCTTCTGAGTATTCTATGAGATAATGTCTTTAAATATTGAGCAGCAAGATAGAACACATCTGGCAAGCACTGATAGGTGCTCCAATAATAATGAGAAATATTAAAAGACATTAAAAATATAACAACTGAAAATGAAGATTAAATTATTAATATAAATATTAGACTTAAATTTACAATGTAAATATGTACATATTTATACATACAGTAACAAATTTATATTGAAATGTTCATGTATATTTGTACATGCAGCTATAATCATTACCAGACTGCTGCAAATATGAGAAAGCTTGCCAAGGATTTTAAATACATAAACCCGTATTTCCTAGCTGGTAGAACCTAAACATTTGAGGTTTCTGCTGAGGTCTAGTCAGCTGTATTAAACAAGAGAAGCAATAGATAACATCAAAGTCTACTACAGCCAAGGAATGTTATAGGACCCAAGAAGCAAAAGGACCTCAGTCACACAGCTACAACAGGAAGCATGAAAATAAATCTCACTATTTCCAGGAGGACAGAAAGTAAATTCACCTACCTAACACCAACTACTCAGGATGTAGGGGAAAGAACATGGCTGAGTTGTAGAGCAGCCTGCTCAGCATACATGAGGCCCTGAGTTCAATCCTTCCCACAATAAAAATAAGAAAAACAAATAAAGCAAACAAGTTGCTACTGTTTTGAGGCAAAGAGAAAAGTTACCTTAAGGATTTATTTCCACAACTACACCCAATCTCTTTTATTTTATTTTATTTATTTGTTTTTTGAGACAGGGCATCATTATGTACTGCAGGCTGGCCTTGAACTATGTAGCTCAAGCTGGCATTGGCCTTATGGTGATCCTCCTGCCTCAGCCTCCTGTGTGTTGGGATTACAGGTGTCAGTCACCATGCCAAAGACACTTTGCACTGTTAATCACTATTTCTTGTGTACTGAGGAATTCTCAGATAATGAACTGAATTTAAAATTATTTAAGTCACAATCCTTTTCAGGCTAATTTGGAGAGTTTACTCTAAAATGTGCTTCAAAATACTATCTCAGAGAAAATTCTAAGGAACAGGAACTTTAGAGCAAATAATCAGAAAATAGATTTTGGAAACATTCAAGGAATTGAATTATGTAATTTTTACAATCTTCATTATATGTATAAAGAACAAAATATAAACAGCAACTATGAAGGGGTAAATGTGAAAAATGAGTTTCTGGATATAAAATATATACAAACATATGCAAAATACAATACAATATACAAAACAGAATACATAAGAAATACCTTGCAGACTATACACAACTGAATAGATTATTACATCAGAAATTTCCAATAAATCATCAATTTGAACAAACATCCACTTGCAAGAATACATTCATAAGAGCTAAAAAATTCAGGTAAGGTTTTATGGCACCTGCTAAGGCCCAGTTATAAAACAAAAACCCTTTAAGGAGAGTACAACGCCAGTTTTACATTTCTCATGTCACCCCACCCCCACCCCGCGAGAGGACAGATACCTTCTGCGGGGGAAGGGAGAAAGCAGAGTCCGGACGCCCCGTGAGCCCAGTCTGGACTCTCACAGTGGACCCGTCCCGCTCTGGTTCGGACCGCCAAGCTTAGAGCCTGCTGCTGAACCACGATCGCTAAGAGACGATACAAACCCACGCAAATGTACGCGTCCAGGAGTGAGAAAAAATCTGGCCCAAGCTAGAGAAACGTACATCACCTTTAAGACAACGACAAATATATTTTGCGGAAACGAATGAAATCATAACTTCCAGAAAATATCCTTCTAGGAGACAATTACTGGCAATGCTTAAAGAAGAAACAATAGCCGTTATTGCCTACAGACAGAATGTTTAATTGCTGGGGGAGATATAATAATTATTACACTTACTGAAATACACAGCTTCAAATACACAAGCATTAATTGCTTAATCAAAAGTTATTTTTAAAAGCTGACTCCTATTGTGTGATATTTTAAAACTACGCTTGCTAGTTGATAGATTAAGCACATGAACTGCGAACACAAGATCCTGTCATATAAAGGAAATTTAGGATATAAGTAAGGTTGACCTAATGTATGCATATAAATATGTGCTTCTATAAATTCTATTATAGATTATTAAAAATAGTTTTCCTAAGCTGAATATCTCTCACCAAAGAAACTAAATAAAGCATTTTGAAGAAGTTATTAATAATTGGACCACCTTTTACGACAAGTGATTGGAGTATGAATTCAATTTTAAAAGAATTCAGTTATAAAATAGTCCTATAAACACATTAGAGAAGATTTCTAGGAACATTTAAAGTGCTTTCTAAATCATTCAGACTCAGTCAAAATCAAAGTTTTAAAAGGTAAGAATTGTTAGAGAACTTTGAAACTACTGTGACTATATTTTTTACTTATTTTGTAGTATGTGTATTTTTAGTGCACCTAACATACATAAGATTTTTCCTTATTCCTTTTCTCTAAAATGTTTTCGTATCTCATAGTTGAATTACTTTTCCTTAGTGTATATAGATGCCTCAGGTTTTAGTAGATTAAATTTATTGTTTTACCCTTTCAAATATATTCTTAGTAAATTAGACAATAATATATTTTTAATTCAGAAATTAGTAATATTTTCATTTTTATATGAATACTATTAAAATGCTATTTAGCATCCACTATAGTCAGAACTAAAGAAAGATTATATGCCCAGATTTGAAGAATACAAGGAAAACATACATACAATAAAAGTGTCAGCCGTGATACTATCTGAAAATCAGCCAAAATTATTAAGAATAAATAGAAAGGTAACATAAAGCCCTCCAGAAGAGCATGTAAATAGGATGAGATTAGAATTAAAGCACTGCTTCACAAGTTAAAGTACTAGAAACTCGAAGCCATAGATCACATGTGAGATTGATTCTCTATTGCTTACATGAACAAATCACATAATTTTTTCGAAACACATTTTAGAAATAGGGAAGAAGAGAGAGGAAGGGGGAAGAGGAAGAGAAAGGAGGGGATGTAAAATAGATTCATTTGTGTGTGATTGTGTATGAAGAACTTCAGCTGCTTATAACTCAATAACTAAAAATCTAATGAAATCATATCCTACATAAACAGGAATACATGCTTTAGTATAGAGAAATACACTTCTCTAGGGTGTTTGGTTTGTAGAGTCTTCTTGCAGAAAGACCAAGGAAAGACTGGAGAAATCCAATCATTGAACATCTATATATTGAAAAATTGGCATACTATGTCATGAGTGCCGAACACAAAATATTTATGTACAATGTACATAATAACACTAATTTACAATGTTACAATTAGTGTTACAATAACACTAATTTTTAAATGTACAAAATAACACTAATTTAAGTCTTTAAAAGGATTGGCACCCATTTTATTCAAGTGATGGTGAGACTGATGGAAAAATCACTGACTTCACTCATGAATTCTATGATTTGTCAAGGGATTAATACTTCGAGCTATTGTCTGTTATGCATAGTCTCTATCGTATGGGACTGAAGTTGAAGAAGATAATGAGCTAGTATGGGAAATGAACAATATGTACAAATGAGTTATAACCACACTAAAAATGGTCAGTAATGGGGAAAGACATGAGTAGAGGAATGCATTGAAGCTATAAACAGACATAAGGTTATTACTCATTCCCTGAGAGAGCTATCATTCAGAAGTGCATCTTAAAGGATTTGGTTAGCAGGAAAAAGAAAGAAAGAAAATTTAGGAACAGAAATTGAGAAAGCAAACAAAAGAAGTTGGGACTGTACCAAGCATACTGTAAAAGAGACAATAGGAAATATTAAGCAAGGCAAATAGAGTTCTCACTGCAATGTTTGTATATATTTGTCTAGTGAGTGTGGGCATTTTTAAAGCCAAAGTGTTTATCAGACTTATTTTTCAATAGAATCAGTAAAATTATAGATTTATATATAATGTAATATATATTTATAATTACTATATTTTAATTACTATATATTTATAATATAATTGCCATATGTATGGAAATTCTGGAAATGATGCAGTTTGTCAGAAAACAATTTTAAAGACCAGCTGTGTGTTCTATTGAGTGATGGTAATGAAAAAAAGGATGGAGGAATAGATTTGAGTGAAATATTTTAGGATTCAGAAGTTACTTTGATGGAAATACGGAATGTGAACAGGGAGTAAAATTAAGAAATGAATCTAGAAAATTATGGAGCTATTGCTTAAATTAAAAATTTTTTAGGAAGAAGTTGGAGAAATAAATGAATTATTTAGTACTGTCTGTGTAGTATGCTGATGTCACAGTAGCAATACTAAACAATGAATCGGGCATGAAGAACTAGAGTATTGCATTAGTGTTGCTCAGAAATGAAGTTATCGATGTGCAGGTCTTAAATTTGTCAGCTGTAAATGTGGCAGGAATAGATTTATGATAATAATGTTGAATAAAACCAGGCTTTGTTACAAATTGGAAAGTAATATTAGGTGAGAATCTAGAACTGAAATTCTTCAGGAAATGGGATCTTTAAGAATTTTCCTTTAAAGGAAGGACTCATATTTAACAGAACTAAATGTGAACCTGGAACAGGGGCAGATGGCGTGCATTGTGATGTGTCCTTTTCTTGGTCCATTCATGGATTAAAAAAATTATTTATATATAGTTACTGGATACAGTCTCAATGTAGGAATAGTTATGTCAAATTTAAGAAATCCTACAGCAAGCTCCTGTCTCTATTGTTCGATATCAAATTTGCAGAAATATTTTGAATGTGTCCTTAATTTCCTAAGATAGCAAAATAATGCACCACAAGAAACCCACATGTTTGAGGTGATATAAAATTTTATTTTATTCAGTGAAACTCATTTTTAATGACACACAAATATATATATATATATATGAGAGAGAGAGGGATGGAGAGAGGGAACCAAGGCTATGACACTGATGAAGAAAGTTTGAGTTATTATGGTTTTTAATCAATTTTATCCTTTCACCATTTTTCCCAAGATAAAACTCAAGGTTGATGACTACTTTCTACATTATCTGCTTCCTGCTTATCTGTCTTGTGTCGTATAATGCTAGATAAATAGTCAAAATGCTATCTATTATGAAGGAATAGTTTCTTCATTTGAAGAAATTGTCACCACACTTGTTCTTTGTTCTGAAGCTTCATTAACTACAATCCTAGTCATAAATACGGCAGTGTGAGTACAAGTGGTTGGCCCATTTTCATGTTTTCTTTTTGTTACACATCTAATTAAGCAAGGACATTTGAGATGGAATATCTGTCTGTTTTGGATTCTGAGTGATGGTAATAAGTATAGCTCCTTTGGAAACCCTGTGTGGACCTAAGATGGAAATTCTTCCAGGACCCGTTTATAGAGTAATTAGTAAAATGGGACACACGCAGATATGACAGAAAAAAAATATGTATGATCATTCTCAATGTTTTTGCTGTCCCTATTTTTTCCAAGCATTTGTAGCCAAGTTAGTACTAATAAATCTGCACACATATTCATACATTTCATTCAAATTCATGGACTCTAAGAAAAAAGAAATTTGCCTTAAATTCTTGATTTTTGCCTTTACCTGCATATTTGTTGCATTGTTCTTTAGTTGGGGCAGTAAAATAAGAGAAAGTAGAGAATTTAGCTGTTGACACACCGGATGTCAGAAAGATAAGTTGTCCGTGTCATGGAAACACAGGAGTTTCAGTGTCCCTGGATGCATGTGACGCGTCTAAGATTCCACTGCTAGATCCTTTTATCCTGTTCAAATATGCAAATGGCAGAAGGATTTTCAGTGACATTTTGCTGCATTCATAACTGATCTCTTCACAATCTGTGACATGGCAGAGGACTGCACCTTAGTAACTCCTAGGTTACTGATATTTGGACATTAATGATGGGACCTGGAAAACAAAGTATGGAAAAATGAAAGAATTTGGGTGATGTTTTGCCAGATGAGAAAAAAGCAGACATGAGATAAGTGAGTATTTATCATAGTTTTAATTAGTTCAGTAATAACCAATAAACTATCAAATTACTGGGTAACAGCTCCTTCAGTTATTGATTTCAAAAATATCACCTCAGAAACCAAGTATAAAAATTTGTCTGGAAAAAGTAAATTTTAAAGAAACTGAGATTTGAATTTTAGGAATAACCCTAACACAGTGTCCCTGAATATATCCATGAGTAATTCTTTCCCTTTTAAATGAGCATAAGTCATAATGAGAAAATCTATTTAATAAAAACAAATCTAGGTTCAACTTGTGGAATGAAACTAGCAACAGAATCTCTGCTACATTTTTATTTTAAGAGTAGGAAAAATCTTCAGCCAGCTGAAGAGTCTGGAGATTTGGCTGGATAGAGGCGAGAACCCTCTATTACTTTTGTCTCTCTCAAAAATCAATAATTGGGGTTTCAATCTCCTTTAAGGGAATCTGAATTCTTTTTCTGTCTAAAGAAATAAACTTCCTATGGCCTCTCTCCTATGATTTACAGGTTGTTGGCCTGAGACACTGGGGCAGAAAGTCAATAATCTCTTTTGAAAATCCTGGTGATACAGAGGCTCATCTAACACAAGGTATGCAACCAGAATCAATCTGCTATTGAGACTTGGTGTTCCTTTCCCTTGCCAGGGATGCCGCCTGGGAGAACGTCCCTAGAGCTTCTCTTGGTTTACCATCAGCACTTGCTAGAAGATAAGGAATAAAAGACTTTAAGCCATGAAGAATGGTCCACGTATGATGTTTCAGTTGTCTTATTTCAGCATAGGAAAGAAGACAGATGCTTGCGTTATTTTAAAACAAAGAGACAAGCAGGTAATAAATGAAGAACAATGAAAATTACAAAAGCTTGCTCTTCTCTTAATAAAAGCTTCCTTTTGTAGGCTGCTAATGTATTGCTATTCTCTTTGCTACTATTTGATGCCCCCATGAACTAAATGTAGACAAGGTCTGGGGAATAACAAAAACCAAATTAACATCCAGGGAACAAAAAATCAGAGGTTTGTAAGCGATTGTATGCCCTGCATTCATTAACGTAACTTGCAGAAGTCCCAGTTGTAATCTTGTAAATTGTATTTTAGATACAGTTATAAGAAAATTGGTTTTATTTTCTCTTTCTTTAAGAGTGTGAAAGGCACCAGTTAGGAAGGATGTAGCTTTTTTTGCTGCTTGCTGCAATAGGTCTAGGAAGTCACTCTGTGACACTGTTGACAATGATGCAACTGTTGGTATTTGTCAAAATAACAATGACTCGTAAGTATAATTCTAAAATATCCTTTGCAACCTGATTTTCCAAAAAGAGAAGAACATACTTAAATATATAATATTGTGTTACATGGAAATTCACAAAATAAATTTGAGAAAAATGAATAAAAGCAAGTATAATTTTATAATATACTCTTAATCTCATCTGATTGTAAAAAATTGGCTCAGCATATAAATACTAAGCTTTAATATTTAAAGTCTTGTGAACATAGTTTATGTATTTCTTTAACAAAGGAGAAAAACTGAAAGTATGCAAAATTTAACATTTTGTTAGAAAATTATACCTGTGCATAGACTGAATGTTATGTTCAAAACTTACAAGATATTTTCAGATTTTACCTAATTTTAACAGTAATTATACTTGCTGAACTGTGTGTTACATATTCTGAAGAAATATAGGCATATAAAATTTTTGAAAAATTATATACTTCATAATATATCTTTTTTGGTTTATTAGTTTTTCTTTATGTAAAATCAATGAATGACAGAAAATATCTGCTTTAAATCTCTTGAAACTCTTTCACATGAAATCCCTGATATTTGCATTAAGATATATTCTTTTGTTTATTACAGAGGTTAAGGATAGCTGGTTTCATATTTCCTCGATGCTTAGAGTTCCATTTCTTTAACTTTCTAGCACAGTAATTCTCAAACTTTAGGTAACTTTAGTAGTACTTGGAGAACTTACTGGAAATTTAGAATCTTGGGTCCCAAAACCTCAGAGAATGTTGGACAGAAGGACAGAGCCAGAGCCAGAGGGCAGACATAAGTGGGTAATTTAAATTTTATTCCCTAAAGTCACCACATTTATGGAGATTCTGATGCAAAACTCAGTTGTTTGAAAAATGCTGTGGCTGAGTCATGCTATGACACATTTCATCATTTATAAAATGCAAATAAAGATCGATGCATCTCCGGGATTGCTTTTAATCTTAGGTGAGAGACTGGATGGAGTGAATATAGAACGCCTATCACAAACGGCGCAGATTCCGACCCTCACTGTCTGACTTACTGAGTTTATTCGCACAGCTGAAAATACACATGAGAAAAAACCTTTGAACATGGAAAAATGCATGCATTTACCATTTGGCCAGATTGTTGGGGACATCTAGTCTGCTCCCCTCCAAAATCACACAAATACTCTAAGTTTAAAAAAGAGTTGGGAGAAAAAATAGAGGAAATATCCCAATGTGTCTTTAGCCAAGTATTGGCCCAAAGAAATGCGTGTACCGAGCCTTCCTTGGTGGGAGGCCAACGGATGAGTGTTTACACACAGCATGGGTAAGCTTGGAGCAAGAGCTTACGTGTAAAAAAAGAAGAGAAAACTACTTCTTAAAAACCCCACTTCATCCTTTCAGTTACAAAAGCATTCCATCACATTTCAAACAAGTGTTATCAACAAATATGGTAAATGTTTAGGCTTAAAAAAAAATACAGTAAAAGACACATTGCCATTAACCACGCTCAGGGCACTCCCTGTCCACAAACATACTTACGCTGTCATTTCTACTTTCCCAGGCAGATCTGGGTCTCGTCTTTCAGGCATGCTGCCTGGAGGATCTCAATCCATTCCTGCTATGGAGTCATATCTGATAAGTGGGTTGGGTGAGAAGACTGTTTTTATGAGTGCCATTCTGTTGGTGCCACGGCAGCACTCACTGTATTTTTGATCACACCTCTCGAAAACACACTCACAAAAGAGGGCTTCCAGAACCGCTTCAGAAAGTGGCGAGATGGATGAGTGTGTTTAAAGTGTGGGGTAGTAATTTGAGAGGGATTAATAGCAAAGTGTTTTTTACAGTGAATATCTTTTTTACATTTTATTTTATTTGTTTTGTTTTGTTCAGAGATAGGGTCTCCCTATGTAGTGCCGGCTAGCCTTGAACTCAATGCGTCCTGCCTCAGCCTTCCCCGTGCTGGGATTACAGGCATGTGCCACCACACCGGGCTCGTTCTTCTTTATATTTTAACATTCACTGTGAAGGGCTCTGACCACTGCCATCCTGACTACAGACCCCTCTCCTCCAACCCCAGCACAGCTGCACGCATTGGTGCGTATCATTACCTGCCCTGCTGCTTATATCAACTCATCCCATTATTCAGTCTTGCTGCTGGGATGTCTACTACTTCCTGAAATTTCTCAAGCCTCGTCCTTTGAGCAAGCACCTGTGGCAGGTCCCACAAGCCCTTTCGCTGACCTTCTCATGCCCACTCACGACCCCGTAAGAGACCATAGCCTGTATGATAGTTTTTGCTCTGGCTTGTTCTGAAACAAACCTGTCCTGTTGAGCCTGTACCTCTTTTGTTTTCCTTTCTTTTCCCTAACATGCTGTTTGATCACCCCCTTTTCTGGTTTGTTTGCTGTGGCAATTTTTAGGGATATATTCAATAGAAAAAGTCACTCTTTTTCTATTTAGAGAAGAATATACATAGTTGTGAAGGAATGTAGGGGAGGCTGTATCACCAGGGAAAAAAGTTTTGTTGGGACAAGAGGATCAAGAAAATGTTAAGGAACAAGCTTGAGGATAGAAAGAGAGAAAGAAGTAAAGAAAGAAAGA
>NW_004955447.1:12262230-12308548 GCF_000276665.1 Chinchilla lanigera
AGAAAGAGAAAGAAAATATTTTTTGCTGTGTGTTTATACAAGTTTCCAGTGGCATACTAATAAAATTTGGGAGGTTTAGACAAGTGCAATATGAATTATAACAGGAATCACTAAAATATGTGTGTTCTGCTATAATCTGTCATTTTTTTGCTAATGCCTCAAACTTAATTTCATTATAGTCCTTAACTCTCATCTGCACCTGCCAATATTTCAATGGAGATCAAGCCAAATGTTTGCTGTCTAAATGTCTATACAGGCACTTCTGGAAAAAAGTAATATAATTGTAAAATATTGACACTGCTGTAAGCATTGCTATAGAGAAATATTAGTGAGAATTCTCAGCAGTTATTGACTGAAAAAATGTAAATAAGCCTGACGGTGAGTGTTGATTTATTGAAGGGTCTTTAAATCTAAAAGAAAGCTAAAGAAGACGAGATGCTCAGCATTACTGGGCTTCATCTCTCCGGATGCATGGTCTATTTACGCGGGGAATGCAGGCCCGGGAGATCCAGAGCAATTTAAGTGGCGTGAGCAGGGAAGCACGGAAAAAATTTCTCCCGAACGACTCCAGTTAAAAAGATCTCAAAGAAAATATCTGATTGTTTTAAATTATGGTATTTAACAGTCCTTCAAGTGGTTTAATGACTGCCATTATGATAATAAATAAAAGATTGTCTGTATTGGTTAGCTTTATTCTTGCTGAGAAAAAAAATTGCTGATATCCACAATTTATAAAGAACACATAATCAAAACATAAAGGCACTTGAGTTTCTAAAGTAAAAGAATAAATTCCAAATTTATGAAAAAGAAAAAATACTTTTGTACTATGAGAAAATAAGCTAAAATTTTTGAATGAGGGCTATCAACACTCCCAATGGATGTTATAGTCATTCATTAAAAAAAAAATAAAATGAAAACATATCCATGGCATGCAGATACAGACATACTTTTCTTTTGAATATTCAATTTTGTGAGATTTTATACAAAGAAGTTGATTCTTCTTCAGACTTTGGAGAACCTGCCCTGAGGTGTTTAACTGTTTAACCGAGACACACAGCTTCCTATGTTCAACAGTTTAATTCATTTTAAGTTACTCTATGCATAATAGCTCAGGAAGAGTCACTGGTCTTCTGACAATCTTTGTGGAGTTGTAGAAATTGACTGATCTTTCCTCTTTGATATTCCAGAATTAGCAATGAGTTGGATCCCTGCTAATCAGTGATCCATGGCAGCTACGCAGGTGAGTGATCAAATCTCCGATGGGAAGGACAAAGAAGATTGAGCCTGTCATTCATTCAACGTCTAGGCAATAGTACAGCGCAGTCAGTGACCTTGTATTGCAGTGAAATTTAACCTGAATTGCCATGGGAATTCCATGATCATAGAATTTCTCAATTTTGAATAATGATTGATGTAACATTTCTCGAATTATGGAGATTGAATAACACTGTACCCATATGTAAATAAAATTGCATATTACACTGCAATGCTGGACTGTTAAAGATAGGACTTGGTGCTACTAAAAGTAATGCAGGAGGATAATGAAAACCTGCCAGCACTCCACTCGCTCTTCTGCACATGCTGCTCTTTTCTGAGGCACAGATCTGGCTGCATTTCGTGGGTGGCCACTGGCATGGCGAAACCTGGCCAAATGCTGGAGAAATATAAGATACAAGGAAGAAGAAATGCAGGGTGTAATGCAGAGTATCAGGCTGACTGCGGGATGAGAGAGCAGTATCATGGTACCTCACAGTGCTCTTACGGCTCTACAGGTGCTTGTGCACTTTGGCAGGACACTGAAAATGGGAAGACAATGATGTTAGAGCACTTATTACTGGCTATTTTCATTTGCCATGGGGATACTAAAGTAGGACTATTGAAGAACCTGAGGTTCAGATACTTACATTCAGATATGAAGTTTTAGATCTTCTAGGTTTAGGTCTTCAACAAACTTTAATATGCATTTTGAGTCATGTGAGGAGACACACATTAGCTACTATGTTACAAGAGCTGGAGAAGGAAAGATAAATGCAGGCTTTGGATATTTTGGATCTTCCCTGCAATTAATTATCTCATTTTATGACACTGAGAATTGCCTTTATTACAATTTTTCAACTAATCAAAGGCAAAATCTTCAAAACTATGGAAAAATGAAAATTCCAATATGCTTTTTAAAAAAAAAGTTAGTGTATATAACATAAAGCTTATTTTTTACTACTTTCAGTATTTGTCTGTATAATTGTAAAACTTTGATAAGGAGCATCTGAGTCTCCAATTTACAAAAGGCCAAATTTGTAAAACTTTTTAAAAGATAGGAATTACACAATACATATTTTTCTATTTATACAATTATACACTTATATTTATATATTCACATGCGTGCATTACTCACATATTTACTCATTTATATTTATGCTCTTCTTTAATAAGAAAATAAACTAATCCTCTACTTACAGACTCAAAACTACCCAAAGAAACACAATATAAAGATTACTCAGACAAGATAATTCCTTTTAATCCCTCAATCTGAGGGGACTCATTTACATATTTTTACAAATCAAACACTGTAAAAACAATTTAGCTTATAATGTCACAAATCATATGGACAATTAAACAACATTGCTTAAGTTCTGGCTAACAGCTAGCTAAAGGCTGTGCCAATTTCCACTGCTTTTCTTTGAGGTTTTATTTACTGTTCTCTTAAAAATAACATAACCTGAATATCATAAATATATTTGGGCTTTTCTATTCTGGTTTTTGCGAGATCTGAAGCATTTTTATCTATTTGCAAAGAAGTTTACAGCAGAAGCAAATCATAACAGCAATCAAAACCTGAAATCACCCTGAAAATCTATTAGTTTCCTTCTAGAAATACCAATGGGTTGATTAAACTGAAAATAACTTGTGAAACTACAAAGCTTTCAAATTACTACCACCAACTGAGAAGGGCTGCATACAGAAAAGACAAGACAAATACTATTTTATTGAATTATTTCAGTACATGAATATTATTATATTAATAATTTGTACAATCCCTCTAAGCATAGTTCCTAAATATACTCTGCCTTATTTTAATTTTAAAATGCATAACTTCCTGTTTTTTAAAAGTCATTTCAAAAGTTCTAGCATTCCCAACCTATTCGTTGACCATATATTGACTAGGAATATTCACTCCCCATATATTCACTAGGCATATACTTTATGCCGGGTCCTCTGTTAGTTACTGTCATGGCAAGGTAAAGCAAGATCTTATAAAGATCTTATAAAGCAGGATCTGTTCTGTCCTCACAGACCTTCTGTACTCATAAACCTTATTTTCTACAGAGGGATGTTAGAGAATTATATAAAGTGAGATAATAGAATAAAATCAAACCAAATAAAATAATAAAATATGAGTTCATGAATACTGATTGGAAAGCATAAAATTCTGTGGGTGTGAACATAACGAGTTCTTGATACAGTGTAGTTACTAAAGGAGAAATAATTATATCTACGAAGTATTGCTGAGACAGCAGACCATTGATATCACTCAAGCTCATTGTTTTCTTTAGTTTGCAATGTAGTCATTGCCAGTATTTTATGTTTCATTTTAATTATTTCTCAGTAGTAACTGTTGCTCCTGTCTCATCTATATCCCTTCAACCTTGCCACTGCAGTGCCTGCTGAGAACACCTTTAATTGCCAGCACCTACATTTCTTTGTTTGAAAAGTTCCACTGGAATTTTTTGGATTCCTCTTCATCTACCTTTGTAGTAATTTAAATATACCAGAGAGTGCACAAGTCAATAAAACAGTGGCAAGAATTTTCTAAAAAGGAAGATTTACATGACCAACCGATTAATATATCTACCAGTTCAAATGTTGTAAATAATGGGTAAAATGTTATATGTCTTGAAAAGGTGAATATAAATATGGGTTATTTTATATCCTATTGGAAGTAAAGAATTAAAATGAGAGATTAATAAAGTTAGGGTTATATATTTCTTATTCACTAAGTCTCCAGCATATGAGACTGATATTTAGTAAGAATTACTAAGCACATTAAAGTAAAAGATCAGATAATTATTGAATCTTTTTCTAAAGACATGGTAGTACTATGGCATTTGAGACTATGCTATATAGGCCGTTTATTGTTTAAGAAAATGTGCCATTTATCGATGTTAGAAAGTATATGATGTTGGAAATATTAGGCGTCTCAAGTAAAGAGCCTACTTAATATAGCACAAGGACACAATGTTGAATGACTATCAGATTAAAGGTGATGTTGATTTACAACGCCGGAAAGGCATCGTGAGCTTTAGAGAAGAGATACAAGCAGGGCCCGTGCTGTTTCCTGCAGTGCAGTAGTACTTAGCGTAGCAGAAAGGTTACTGCCATTCATTTAAACAAAATGGGCATTTTATGTACCTTCAAACTGTCAAACAAGATGCTGTTGAGCAATGCTTTTGTCGAACATTATAAAGGGCATGAGTAACGGGGGCGGGGGAGGAGGTAAGAAGAGAGAAAAAGCTATTTCATCTATTGATAGCCAACCCAAGAGAAAAGCTATTCTCTCTCTAGCCTGATATCAAGTGACTTTTTAAATGACCCTAGCACTTTCTCCTCAAAGAATGTCTTTCTAGGTGGGCAATTCAAGCATTTATTATTGTGTCGATGGGGAACTAAAAGAAAAAAAAAAAACATGAAGGTTTCCTTGCAGTACACTATTTTGCTAGACTCAGCACAAAGAAAATCTGAAGCCCTGTATTATTTAACAGGGTCCTCTGATTGGAAAATATCAGTAACTCCAGTAGCATGAGTGGATCAAACTTTGGATCTAGGGTCCCAGGGTGACCAAAAGATTGAAATAAATCATATCTCACTGCCTAATGTTTTTATTTGTACTCATAAAAGAATATGTTACTGTGAATAATTCACTGGTTTAAGTTTGAAGCAATAATTATAACACAACCATTACCATAGAGTAGATTTTTGAGGATTTACCTTATACTAGAATGACTCATTAAATAGTTTGTTAGCTTATGTTATTCTCACAGCTACCTAATATTAAGTTATTACTATCTCTATTTCACAAGCAGGAAAAAGCAAGCTTTAGAGTGGTTAAGTAAGTCTTCCTAGAATAAACAACTCGGGAGTATGACCGCCATCAAATTCTAAGAGGACTAAATGGAAGAGTTAACATCAGTTCTCTGTGTAAATATATTTTACAATTAAATTTTGTTTCTCTGATAATAACTAGGAAACAAGAGTATTTGAGTGAGCTTTATTCATAGCATATGCAAAATTACTTCTGTTTATTCACACTTAGATATAAGACATTTCAGCAATATACTAGGGACACGCACTACTATTTACTACAGCAAAAACCTTTATTGTAAACAGGAAATGAAAGCAGGTAAAACTTTAATTTCTGTATTTATAGCAAAATAGGAAAATCATAACCTTCAGTCAAAGAATATTTCATGCTGTTTTAATTGTAGGAAGCCGAAGTAAAATTCATTTTCTATTATATCACACTTCAAATTTTTTCAATTGGGCTGATTTAAGACACTAAAATAAATAAGACATAAGATACATCATTGTCAAGATTCTTTTAAATGTTAGACACCTTTTTTTATTCATTTGCTTTCCCTTAGTCCATGAATTTCAGGATATTTGGTAAAATTTTGAAACAGGTACACAAGAATAAATTCTAAAGCATAATCCTGTCTCTTAGAAAACAAAAATTGCTGAACACAACTGCTCCCTGTTTTGGATCTGACAGTCAATGACAAGAAAGGTCTTATTGGGCTGCTCACAAAACTGTCAGCATGAATGCTTACATCTGATGAGTGGACGATCTTCGGGCCTGACAAAATGTAAGGGGAAATTAACATGTGCATTCAATAACCATGACGTGATTGATAATCAATGACAATCAGTAATCACCATAACTTCTCCATACGTCTTTCCTTCATAAACTCAATGCATTTTTGTAGTGATTACTACTAGTTAAAATAAGACATATACATCATCATCTGGCAAACTAAATATTACCTAGAAGTTTGCAATGTGATGGAAGAACGGTAATACTAGAAAACCTGAGAGCATGTAGCACCAGGAGAAAAGAAGAAGGAACAGGAGGAGGAGGGTGAACACCAGGAATAGGGAAATAAAGCAGGAGTGGATTTAAAAAGTTCAGACTTCATTTGAAGAGGTTGCCAGTCATGCAACTCGATGTCAAATACCTTCTAGAACCCAAGCAGAACTCTGTAAATGGACAAATCTGTGCTCCACACAAAAGGGAATGAAGAAATAATACATTATAAGAAGGAAATCATCATTGATTCTATATTTAAAATTGCATCCAAAGTGCACAAAGAGATCAATTTTCCTTTTAATGAAGTTCTAGGTAAGATCATTTTCTAAAAAAAAAAAAAAACATCCCTCTGAAGGAGAATCATCTAAAGCAAAGGACGCATAAACTATGCCATGTCTTTAAGAAGAGAGACAAGTATTTTAATTTCTTATGTAGTTTGTGCTAAGGACTAATGAAAGTGAAAAAAGGTGAAGGTTTTGAAAAAAGAGCAAAATCTAAACACAGCATTGTCTAAGAAAGCCGGTGTCTAAAGGAAAGAGAAGATGATAGTAACGTAACTGCTAAGAAAGCCTTCCATTTCAAGGAAGTATAATTGAGCTATTCAGAAAATTTACATAGAACATATTAGGAAACAACACAATGCTTCACATTTACATTAGAATTAGAACTGTAGTGCCTCAAATTATAAAGTGGAGATAGTAGGATAGAATCAGTTCACAAACATTCCAGGTGTAGAGGCCAATTATATTGTGCATGTTGGTGGATAAAGCTTACAAGATGTTCAAAATTTAATAAGAATGTTGATTAGTACATGGAGCAAAATTATAGGGTGTCATCCACTTGCATGAGGTACAGGCAAAGGAAGAGCTAGGTTGGTCAGAGAATGAGAGGAACTTGCAAGAACTAGGAGAAAAAGCATTAAACTATTCAAGAATATTAGGAGCACTTTTGAGAAAGTTTAATTCTAAGAAAGCTAATTTTGCATAAAAAGACACCCTGTTATAAATTCATTATGTTTAAAATTGAATGCTAAATTTTGACTTCCTTCTGAATTCTGATTATATATTATTCCTGCTTTTCAAATCAGTAGAAAATATTTTCTTTCATGATATTCCATTTATCTGCTTTGTTTTTTGTAATCGTGTGGTCAAATCCAAAAAGCAATAGGCAAGCCAAATGTCCTAAAATGTTTTTCCTATGTTCTTCTACTGGTTTCATAGCTTTGGGTTTGAAAAAGGAGTCTCTCTCTATTTGGATTTCATTACTGTGTAAGGTGAGAGGTTGGGACCAAATTCCAATCCTATGCTTAAATGTTCTCAGTTCTCTAGCATTTACTGGAGATGTTTTTCTCTCTCCAATGCATACTTTTTATGCCTTTGTAAATAATCATTTTGCTGTGGATGCTTGGATTTATTCTGAAATGTCCTTTTAGTTCCTGCAGTTTATGTGTCCGTTTTTGTGACAGTAACAAGCTGTTTTGGTTCTTAAGGTTTGTAGTATGTCTGGAAGCCAGGTATTAGTGTTGATTTTTTGAGTACTCCAAATTACTGTCAATTTTACCTAGAAGAATTTTTTCAATACTTACAGCATGTCTGATAGCAACAAGTTGTCTTATTATTTATCAAATAATGTTTTAATATCACCTTCAGTTTTGAGAGATGACTATGGTAGACATAAGATTATTGTCGTAAACGATCTTTCTTTCTGCACTTTGATATGTCATGCTACTATCGCTTGCCTTTCATTTTGACAGATGAAAAGTCAGCAATTACGCTTATAGGGGACCCTTGTAAGTAAAAATGAAAAAAACAAATCATTTTCTATGCTACTTTCTGTATTTCATCCTCGTCTTTGGCTTTTATTATTTTAACTATGATGTTTATGCTGGTGGAACTAATTTCACTTACATTTTTGATATTGTTATTATAAATGTCAATTAGATGTATTTGATTAATGGTATTGTTCACTTTATCTGCCCTCAGGTATTTTCTGCATATAGGCTATAGCAACTACTGATCCAGCAATGTTGAAAGCTTTAGTTATAATATTCAACCTTACTTTTTTTATTATCTGGCTTTTTTCTCATTTATTCTTAGACTCTGATTATAAGTGCACATGCTCTAATTTCTTGATGAATTAGCTCCTTTCATCATTATGTAATATTTTTCATCAGCTCTTAAGTTTCTCTTTGCTCTGAATTCCACTTTGTCTGAAATTATGATAATTCCAGCAGCTTTTTCAGTTTTTGAGTGGTACCCTATTATTTTAATAAATGCTTTTATATTTAAAATGAAGTTGTTACAGGTAACATATAGTTGGGTCAAGACTATTACCTACTCACAAATTCTTGTAATTGTTATAATTAAAGTACCCACATTAAAAGGTTATTGCTGTAGTTATATTAACATACATCTTATTTAGAAAGGTTTCACATTTGTGGCACTTATTCCTTCCTCCTAAAATAAGTCTTCCCCCCGTGTTTTTATTTCTAACTCTGGTTTTAATTGGTCATTTTATTAATTTTCATGTTTTTCTTAGCATAAGAAGAATAATTATTTTAAACTTTTACTTAAGTAATTGACTTAGCTTTTTCAGTAAACATTTATAACTCATCTCAATATTCTCTCAGTTATCATTGTAATGTTTCAAGTACAGAGAACGTTCAAAAACATTCTGATCTCCCCTCTAATTCTGTTTGATGTCTGGCCATTCATTCCCTTTATACTGTTATAATCATAGCAACATATTGTTGCTATGATTATTTTTGAAGAGTCATCTGTTTATTCAATGAGGAATAGTAAAAGTTCATGGTTTTATTTACTTGCACTTTTGTATAATTGTCTTGTTTGCAGTTATGAAGTTCTACATATACCACATTTTTTTCTGTATGAAGAATTTCTTTTAATATTCTTTGCTGTAATAGTCTGTGACACATTCTTTCCTTTTTTTATCTAAGAACTTATTCTTTTGCTTTGGTTATTGTGGCATAGCAGCACAAGCTGGTTAATTTGAATCCTGGAATGTATTTTTCCTGAGGGTGTGCGGAGAATAGAGCAGCCTCACATCTGTTGGCAGTAGCCTCCTGTGTAGGACCTGGCAATGACGCTTGGGCACTCAGCAGTCTTCACATTGAGTCCTCACTGTATGGTCTCCATAACTTTCCTCCTGGGTGTATGAAAGTCCTATTTCTTCACCTGCTACTGCACTCACTTAGACACTTGGGCTCACCAGTAGGGGCACAGGAGAGGGATGAGAAACACTGACACCCACCCCATTACTACCACAGCTATTGGGCTCTTCTATTAGGGAGCAGGATGAGGCAGCCCTGTGTTCTTGCTGTGCTCACTGAGGCAGAATTTCCATCATCTCAGGCTGAGAAATCCTAAGGTCAACAAAGGGAAGAATTGGGTTGTGGCACAAATCCCACAGACTTACAATTTGAATGGAGTTTTAATAGCTTTTATTGAATAAAATTTGTGTTTACTGTATGCCATTGGTAACCTGTCAAGAGGTTTTCAGAATTTTATCTTCATAACTTTTAGTATTTTTCTGAGGAATGAATCTAAGGAGCTTTTAAGGTTACCCTACAGGCCACTTGCGACTGAGAGTTACTTCCTCACAACTAAAATGTATCCTCCTTAAAAACCCGCAGCCACTCGCCTAAGTTTAAGTCTTACCTCTCCAATCTGTCAAGAAGATCAAGACCTTCTTGAGCAGCTGTAAAATCGTTTATTTACTTTTTGGCACCTGAGATTACAGTAATGCAAATCCACCATTGTTTTATTAACTCATGCCATTGCTCAAAATTCATGTTTATGTCCTACTTATTCCTCCTCATCATTTTTAATTCTTACCTTTAAAATTGTTTCATTTTTAAGTTTTCATTAACATTGTTAAATAGGAACTGGGTGTTTTTCTATGTTCCTGAATTCTGTGTATATCTCTATAAAGCACATAGTATATTTGTTATGATTTTCTCTGTGTGTTGTTCTGTTTAATGAATTATAGATCCATAACTTTGAAAGTTAAAAATACAAACATTCCTATATTTGTGAAATATATATTATAGTAAGAGAGGAGAAAGAAAGAAAGAGAGAGAGAAAAAAGAATTTTCTACAAAGTAGAAATGCCTTTATTTCTTATGAAAATATTAAATTTAAGAAAATTTAAATTTTGTTTATACTAGCTTGTATTTAAAGTTTAATATAATCATGTAATTTTGTAATCTAAACTTCAACTTTTATAGAATTTTTCCACTTATCAAAATACATTTATATTCTTCTTATGTCTGAATTTCTGCAATTCTTCCTTCAAGTCCACTATAAATTTCTTGTATCCTTACATAACATTGACATGACATGAACAGTGTCATACCTATCATAAATATATAAGATAATATATATTTATATGACATTTAAAACTATTTGTGTGCAATGCATTGGCTTTATATTGTCTGCGTCTTTCATGTCTTCATAATTTTTAACAATTTTAACAGTTTTAATATTGTTTGCAAACAGACTACTACTTTTCTTAAAGTTTTAGTAAATTTTGTACAATGAAAAGTTATTCATTTACTGCAGGAAAATGTAGCGATGTTCTGCATAGAATAATGCCAAAAACACTTTTACACTGAATTTGGCCTGAATTTATGCAAACATCTGAGTTTTAATAATATATCTCTAAATCACAAAGTTAAAGCATCCTATTTGACTTATATTCTTGACTACGTAGTTGAACAGTAGGAGGTGTGGTGGGAGTGTTGCGCTTCTTACAGCAGCGTACTTCCCATTTTGAAAGCAAAAAACAGGAACACGTTCAAGAGATGTCACCGTGAATCTCAGAAGAGGTCAAAGAATAATAGCTTCACGCTCATCTGAGGAGGAAGAAGAACCTGAGGTGCATATGGTTGGAGGGGCAGACCATATACACAGTCGAGACAAAAGTGTGCTTGGAGCACAGAGAAAAATTATGCAGAAAAAATATTCATCAGTGAGGAGGAGTTAATCAGAAAACATAATAATATTGTGTCTTCCTGTACTGAACTTGTAGATTGAGAGGCAAGGACATCTAACCTTTTACAGAAAATTTTTAAATATCAAATTTATTTCAAAATACCTCTGATTATATTCTTCCTATGTCTGTGAATTTATATGGTGTTGACATAAAAGACACCCACAGCTATATAAAAGATTTCAGTAGCTGAAGAGACACATGAGTCCTGTATCAGTGACCAAAATGAATACCGTAAAGCTTTTATATGCCCTAGAACAAGAAATATATACAGTGACTGATCTTATTGAGTTACTAAGGTTAAGTTCATATTTGGAGTAATACTAGTACTTCCCTTGTACGTACAGTGCTTTGTGTATGTCATATAATTTGAAATATGTGTTCTTAAAAAACATTGTAATTATTATTGTTATTATTATTATCATCATTAGAGACAGAGCCTTGCCATATAGATCAGGCTGGATTTGAAGTTAACACGTAGCCTGACTGGTCTCCAACTCACGGTGCTCCTCCTGCCTCAGCCTCTCAAGTGCTGGGATTATTGGCATGCATCACCGTGATTTGCTCAGCTTTACCCTTACTAGACATGTCATTGCTCTCTTTTAGTTTCAGCATTTAGAAAGAATGAAGGCACCATTATACCAGAGACATCTTCAAATTTTACCAGAGACTTCTTCAAATTATACCAGAGACATCTTCAAATTTAGAAAGAATTATACCAGACAGTCTTCAAATTTTCTTTCAAAATATATGTATATATCTTATAAACCTGTTTAAGGTTTTCAAGGGAAAATAAATGACCAAGTAGGCTATACTTAGCTAACATTTGCAGTTTTTGTTACCTCGTTAGTTTTTACTTACAATTTTTTTCCTTCCATTTTTATCAGGTAAGATGCACCTTATTATGGAGCAGGTTCATTTGCCATCGATGAACCCCTCGTCTGAGGTCAGTGAGTCGGAACACTCACGCTCGGTCCATGCGTCAGGGTGAGTGCTCTCAGACCCGGAGCGAGGGACCACAGAAGCACAGGGTTCACCCTCAGCTGGCTCCCTAAGCCTTGGCGGAGCTGTGCAGGGTGAACCAAGTACCACAGCAGAAAGCAGCCACCCTGGATTTTATATTCTGGGGACCATGACACTGGCCCAAAGCTCCGAAGAACATAGTGTTTTGGTATGGAGGGCGGGGGACTGAGAAAGAGCGGGATGTTCTGCTTCACTTCCCCCCAGTCTCAGGAAGACGCCTTCCCAACGCACGCTACAGCCCTAAGGACAACTCCAAGGGAGGAATCGCAGAGGACTGAGTGAGACCCAGGCCACCCAGAGAACTGCCCGACTGCCATATACTGCACCATCTTACCCACCTTTAGGTGTGGGGTGTATTTGCATTGAATATGTTCACAATATTGTAACCATCACCACTAGTGGATTCAAAACATCTTGTCATCCAAAGATACATTTCCTACCAAGTAACTCCCCATGTCCCGCTAGCGCAGCTGCTCATACCCTCTTCTATCCTTTCTGTCTTTGTGAATTTGCCTATGATAGTTACCTCATTTAGGTGGAATCGCACATCCATCCTTTTTCTCTGCCTTATTTCTCTTAGCATAAAGTTTGGAAGGACGGTCATGTTGAAGCATGGATCAGAATTTCATTTATATTTCACACTGAGTACCACACTGCCGTACGTGTGTAAATATACCATATATGCTTCATCAGTTCACCTCTTGAGGACTTTTAGGTGATTTCCCGAAGTGTTCACTGCTTTTTCCATGTGTGCTTTGCTTAGCTGCAAGAAAACAGAGGTGAACAACTGAGTCTTTCAGGTGTCCTCCAGGCTGACTCGAAGAGACGAGAACAGTAATTTACAAGTAAAGTTTGCTGCGCTGTCTGCAGTTAGAAAGGAGGATCAGGGACCCCGGCTGCTCCACTCTATGTCAAATTTCACCTGCACAGTGAGAGCCTCGTGTGAGCATGCACTCACGTTTACCTGCTGTTTAAAGATGGCTTTTGCTGGATTGAGCTACTTTTTTTTTCATTTCTGTAAACCTATTGGTTCTAGAGCCCCTCTAATGTTTGCTAAGCAGCTTCTGGTCATTTTTCTCCTGATAATTCTGTGGGAGAATGAGTCCTTGAAGCTTCTTACTGTGCTTTTTGCTGATGTCATGCATGTTTTAGTGAATTAATGATTATTTCATCAATAAATTAAAGAAGAACAGAAGCGTCTAAGTGTTAAGCATGCAAACCAAATAAAGGTAGAAATGGTATGAGTTCCACATTTACCTCTTTCTGATTTCACACTTTTGCTCCAGAGTAGGAGGCTCCGAAGGGCTTGATCATCCTCTTTTTGAGTACTAGAGGTTTTTGGTGAGACATCATGCTAATTACTCCTTGTGGAAGAACTGCCTCTGAGAGTTTTTACTCAAAAGAGAACTAAAGGAACAGTTAGCAGTATCAGAGTGTTACCCAAAAAGAACAGATCTATGACAGTCATAGGAGGAGACTCCTTTAACATAAAATGAAAACTTTATGCATCTCTCCCTAGTAAGTCTCAAGTTGTTTCTTACTTTTTCTGTTCAGTCAAAGAGTAAGGAGAGGAGGAAGGAAGGCGGAGAGGCTTTCCATATTACACGCTCACTTGGCTGACTTTTGTGCATGTAATAATGTATTTATTTAATATTAAATTGTCTCTCCTCTGGGTAAGAAGCCAATCTAATTATCCTGTATTTATGCAGGTAGTTTTTAGCACAACACTTGATAACCCTGGTTATGTGTCAACATTAGGGAACATTTCTGCTTCTAATTTAAAAAAAATTTTATGAAATATTGCCGTCATATACTCTAGTTCTCTCTTTAATCCTAAAATTCAGATTAGGTATTTCAAAAATTGCATTTTATAAATAATAAAGATGTTATGACATTTTAAAGGCAAAGTGTAGCTTAAATAAACCAATTATTTTTCATGTTCATAGGATTTTCAGAATAAAAATTATACTGTGATAAAAATATAATGGTTAACACAATTCCCAGGTATTAAATCAACAATGCATTTGCAAATAATATAATTTTATAATAACAGTAGTGTATCTGGTATATTTGAAATAATGCCATAATCTGAATCAAAAAGTTCTAAAAAAGTCTGTTAAAATGTAGCACGCTTTCTCTAAAAGTATTTATTCTCAATTTAAAAATGGAAAGATAATTTAGAAATGTAAATTTAAAGATCTACAGCATATATATATATATATATATCAAAAGTGATATCTGTCTTCAGAAAAACGCTACCTTAGCATTTTTAAATGCTTAGTTTTTTAAAAGAAATTGTCTACATAAAAATGTAATCATATTTCTGGATACATCACTGGCCTTAAACTGTAGTAATCATTTTTGTTTATGTTAATACAAAAGTTATAATTTAGTATGAGTATTTAATTCCTTGATTCTCTAATGCAAAGATAATTTATTATGCAGATTTTATTTTTTGGTACTGGAAATCAAACTCAAGACCTTGAGTTTGCCAGACAGGCACACATAGGTTCACTGAGCTATATCCCTGGCCCCAGACATTGTTTTAAAAATGCTAGCTACAAAATACTCAAGCATAGAAATACTACTAACATCTAATAAATACTGTTTAATATATAATTGAATTCAATAGGTTTCAGAAGGGATTTAATCTTTTTGCTAGTAACTACAAGACACAAAGCATCTGGTTGAAAAACTAAGAAGTTAGACATTGGGAGACATCATTTAAACACTGGATACATTGAAAAATAAGAAAGCTTAATTTTCACCCTCAATTTGAAAAGACATAGCTCTATATTAGAACTAGGTATTACAAAATTATTCATGAGTCTTGTGAAAAATGAACCACAGATGTCACATTTTCTGTATGCTACCATTTCTAACACCGGCTTACATTTTCTATTATTCTTCGTTAAATATTGATTGACTATATTTCTTCAATTTCCTTACTTTTAGAGAATGTTATATATACAGCAATGTAGCATCTTCTTCAGCCAAGCTATACTATTTACTACATCACATATGTGTTACATGTTCTATTTTTTCCTAATATTTTAATACCCATACTTTCATGAGATTGCAGGATTTAGCATTTAAGAGAAATTACATTTTGAATGGTAAAATGAAATTATATTAAAAATAATTTCCCCTAAAAGACATATTAAAATAAATCTCTGTAATTAAGATTACTTGCATCTTAAGGGTTAAAGTGGTGTAAATGAATGTACTGTAATGCACAGAAAAATTAATTTCTACCAAATTTATAAATCAAATACAGATATTATTAGAAGTTTCTGTTGAAGAGTTAATATGCTCATTTTCAAAAAATTGGAAGTAAAGAAATGTCTACTGGAAAGTTTAATCAAGAAGCAAAAAAAATACTGAAAGATGAAAAAGAAGAGTCAAGCTATGTCATGTACAGGTACAAGTAACCCACAACGCACGTGATCATTAGAAATACTTAAAATGTATCAATAAAATTTTAAAAACCAAAAAAAAAGGAAATAGAACCTCTGATTTCTCTTTTTCTTTCATTTTCATAAAATCATGAATGAATGAAAGTTTTTGGGCTGTAAATCCCCATCACAGTGATAAGAAAATAAGCTTTCAGAGATACACAGTTGGGGCTGCAAGCAAGCTAGGTTATTATCAAGCAGTGGTATTTTAGGCAGTCACGTGATGTAGCTCCTCCAAGCCTCACCTCATCAGAGACACAAAGTACACAGGGTCATTCACTCACACATTTGTTAGAGAATGACCCAACCTAGCTTGTCTGCTTGTCTCATTAAATAAATACATTTCCCTTTTTTTTTCTTTTTTTCTCTCTGTTATTGTTAAGTGGAAGAAATACTGTGTTTGTTCTATATATGTATTTTTGGTATATTTTAATGGTTTTTTTATGATCATACATAAGCTGTTGTATCTCAAGAATCCATGTACATAAATGTATATAATACTCTAAAATAAATTCATCAATACATGTGATTATCCCCTGAAAAACTTAAGTGCAGTTGTCTGTGGTAGCATTTTTAGTGCAGGGAAATATAGCAATAACCAAATACAGCAAGTTTTACTTTTGATGCATAAATGGTGTAAGTCATTATAATAAAGGCATGCATTTAGCAGTCAGGACCAGGGTGAAGTGGGGTGGTAAGCACCTCTAGGAGCTAAGAAGTGCCAGTCTAGAGAAGCATTAAGGCACTGTTATTTGAGAGACACCAGTGCTCTTTTCCACAAAAAGTTAGAGGATCTCGAAGAAGAAAAATAGGTTGGTGGATTTGATGGTAGAATTACCAGATTCCTACTTGGTGTCTCAAATTTTCCATATAAAGTCTGTTAAAAATATTGTTTGTGCAGAAGAAAATGTAACAAAAGACTGTGGACAGAGGAATTGTGAAATGATTGTCTTAGTGAAAAAGCTATTTGATTGGGAAAGCAACCAAATAGATAAAAGTTCTACAGTTCTGAAATGTGAGGGTGAAAAATCTGAAATGCAGCACGAAGACAGCTGTGTGACTTTTGTCTTGTGAGTTCCAGTTGCTTGTGTGGAGCCCAGACAACAGATGTTTGTGTGGAAAGATGAACAGGGTTGGAGTTTCGGCTGACAGGGGGCAGAATGACAGGGTTGAGGATGTGAGCAAACGTTCAATGCATTTCTATCATATAGAACCTGAAATAGACAAGGAAAACATGGAAGAAGCAGCATAGTATCTTAAAAATGGGAAGGTGAATGAACTTCCCAAAAGAACCAAATGAGAGAATTGAGGATTTGCGATTTGAAGAACAAAGACGAACTGTGTGTACTGTAAATGGCTAAGATGGGTTGCTGTAAAGGTGATAGAATTTTGAGAGGTGAAGAAAATAAAAGGCCAGGGTTGGGAGCTAACTTTCAGTGTCACACTGAAGGGTGAGCTCATTGTCAGTATCGAGATAAATGAATGGAGGGAGAGAGGGACCTGGTGCAGCTGAGGTCTTTAACAATATTTTAATGGGGGATAATGAGAAATTGATACCCGCAAGAGATAAAGACTTATATTCAGTGCCCCTGCACGGTGACACAACTTCACCTTCAGTGTGGGTTTTGAAGGAAAAAGGAGAGAGGAATTTGGAGATGAAAATGATGAGCATGTAGACAGCTTGGGTGTCTTTTAAGCCAAGGAAAGTCTGTTGTTTGGGGGGTAAAACAATCACCATTTTAGAAAGATTCAAGACAGATTTTTTAAAAACACAGGAAAGTTTCAGAGATAATTTGTGGATACATGGATTAAATTAAATATTTTCAGGGCCACAGTAAATTCATGTGGAACAGTGAGAGCTGAATATGTACTTGTGCATTTATATAGACAGACGTGTGAGGGTAGTGTGTCAGATGGAGATTCACAAGAGACACCTGCGAGATCGGTTAACACAAATTATGATGAGAAACTCTGGTATAGATAGAGATGTGTCCTGCTTACTAACTGAATTTCACTGAAGCATTTTCAAGGGATGCAAACAGCAACAACAACAACACCAAACTCACAAATGTGCTGAACAAATCAAATGACCTCAGAATTCAGTGTGGAAAATTCTGTCATAAGAAAACATGGAGTGTAACCAGTGATTGTTACATTTAGTTATGATGTTATTTAAAAGGAAAAGCAGCAAGAATTTTCAATTATGAATATCCTTAAAAATAACTAATAAAGCCGGAACTGGTGGCACATGCCTGTAATCACAGCACTCGGAAGGCTGAGGCAGGAGGACCCTTGAAAGTTTGAGGACAGCCTGTGCAACAAAGTGAGCTCAAGGCCAGCCTGAACTGCATAGCGAGACCCTGTCTCAAAAAGACAAAAAGAAAAAGAATAATAAGTATAGATAACTGACTAGTAAAAATAAACCAAATATCAACGTGCAGGTGGAGAAATTATGAAGAAAAGAAATAGTATAAGACTATATACTATTATATACTACTAATAGTATAAGATTATATTTTCAGAAAAAATGCTAATTTAATATT
Organism: Chinchilla lanigera; assembly: GCF_000276665.1. Classification (NCBI taxonomy): domain Eukaryota; kingdom Metazoa; phylum Chordata; class Mammalia; order Rodentia; family Chinchillidae; genus Chinchilla; species Chinchilla lanigera. The sequence continues at coordinate 12,280,341 of NW_004955447.1, forward strand.
TCAGCCATTACTAGAAAAAAGAGATGGATGTTAATTTTTGACTTGTGAAAGATAATAAACCATATTTTACATTTACAATCAATTATATCTAACTATCTAGAGTATTCTAGATATAATTTCATATCTTTAAATTTTTCATGGTTTTTAAATTGATTTTTTAACTTTTGAAATGACAGGAGTTAATAGATCCTGAGTGGTGGAGATTTATGCCGACAATTCTTTCCGTTTCATCACAGATTTCATCTCTTACGTTCAGCTGCAAATTAAAGTATAATTTAATTTAGCACTTAGATAATTTTTATTATAAAGCAGTATGTACAACAAATCACATTAATATTTTAGTTCTATGTACATAAAAATATAGTAATAGTCCTCAACTAATATATTCTATACCTTTTATCCTCTTACCAAGCTATATGAGACTCTCCATATAACCATGGAACATGAAAGATAAGTAACATCTTTCATGCATTTCTTTACTCTTTGTCTCTTTTTTCCTTTTGGTGTTTGAGACAGGGTCTCTCTATGTACTCAGGCTGACCTCGAACTCACAGCAATCCTCCTACTTCAGCCTCCCAATTGCTGTGATTACAGGCATGCGCCATCATGCCAGACTTATCACCCATTTCTTATAAATCCACCTGAGAAGACTGAAATAAATAGAAGATGGCTTAATATTAGAAACCAATTAACTTATAAACAAAATATCATCAATTCAAAAATTAAACAGAGGTAAATATACACTTTCTTGACCAAATTAGCCTAGCAGCAGAATTTGAAAGCCACATGAAAAGTACAGGGGGAAAAAATCCAAGAACCTCCTAGTTGTATTTTTATTTGGATTATGAGAATGAAGACTTTATGAGTTACATGTTATTGGGTTTGAGACAAAGAATAATTAACCCATAAAAATGTGCTACTTTTGCACTTGGAAAAGATTTAGTAAATAGCAAATAGGTTTAGCATTTAGGAGAATCGAGAAAATATATGATAAAGTTTCATCCCACTGTATTTATTCCAATTTGAAGATAGGATACCTTGAGAAATAAAAAATACACCGGTAACTTTGGAATGCATGTGCACCTAGTTTTTATGACAGTCAGAAAGAAAAACCTTTCTCCTCCTAATATTAGAAACAACCAGGCAGTGGCTTTCTCTCTGAAGCTACCACAAGTGCTCTTATTCGTGGTCATGGATGGGGAATTAATTATAGTGGATGGTGAACCACGCACAAGTGCCATGAATCAGTTGCTGATTTCTCCTTGGGTTTGAATTGCATAGATTGCTTGATATGTCATAACCAGCTCACTAGCAGCAAATGGACGTTATCTCAACAATAAAAAAGAGGCAATAATACCAAGCTGTCAAAGAGCGCAGGGACCATTGTCAGGTCAGAATTCAGGCCTGATTCACTGAAGTCCTGGACATCAGGGATTGCTTTCAGAAACAGGGAGCAAGAGAGCTGAATCGATAGTCATGCTAGGTGAGGCTCGCTTGACCCCCGGGAGACAGTGCTTTCGATTGTGAGTAAAGAAGGCATTGGTTAGTGAGAGAAGAAATTAAAGCCAAGAATGAGAGCTACTCTGCCTATGTAATTCTACCTACATCTGTAATTTCTAAGAACTGTTTGAAACCTAAATATCCATATGATTTCTTTGATGCTGATATTATTGAAAGGGAAAATTGTTGGAATTGAATTTGTGTTTAGAAGCATTATATGGATAAGATCTATATGTCTATGCTCATGTCTATTTTTCTTCCTGTAAATGAAAAGGAACAGCCAAAAACACTCTTAAAGAAATACTTGGGCTCATGATTTGTTATTAAGCTTTGTAACAATTATATATCACTGGCTGAAGATGGATTCCTTATCAGGACAATGCTAAAACCTTCAGTGGTTGTTTTGAAAGTTCCATTTTGAAAGAACACCAAAAAAAGTTTTTATCAGTTCATACTAAGCCTAAACAAAAATAACTCTTTCTGGGAAAGTGCTAATGTGACATTAAACATGACCTTTTGAGAAACTGATTGAAATTCAATTTTTTTAAAAAAAGAAAGCCAAATAATGTCACATTGAATAGTATATCAATTTACATTAGTGTCATTAGAAATTCCAAAAAATGTTTGGATTATTCATTTACATATTTATGAATATACATGTTTACGTAGTCCGACATTATGCCTATGTAATTTCAGTAGCAGGTAATTAACACTGCACTGTGCCTCACGTCCTAAGAGTACATTCTGAGTAAAGCTAGAGATAAGGTGGTACACTCAGTCCTCAGAAACCCTTGAAGTGAACACCAGCATAAGCAGAAGTTGTCTTCACTAGCACAGGACTACCTTGCAGGAGATGAAAGATGACCTTTATCATGATTACTCTGAGAAGCTGACAAATCATCAGCATCCTCAGAGAAGTTTACCTAATGGGTTTAAGCCTAATCAACAGTTCCTTACTTACCAGGGTGAGAAGCATAACAATTAGAAATGGCTATAGCTTATATCTACATGTACCCTGCAGCCCGGAGGGTCATAAGCAGCCTTTCGGATGGTTGCTTCCAGAGTACAGCTGACTTGCTGGTGGGTGGTGGGGTCTGTTCAGATGAGGATGGCATGGGGTCTCAGCCCGAAAGGGTTTATCTCCCTCGCCAGATCTCTCCTTCACTCTGCTTCCTGGGTGCCGGGTATGAGCAGCTCTCCTCACCCCTTCCCTTCTGACTTGCCTTCCTGGGGTGGAGCCTGGATTGCGGAGTAAACACGTGGGCAAGAGAAACCTTGCCTACTTCAACTTATAGGCGAGAAACTTGAGCAAAGAAGAAAGGGATGAAGACGGCATAACACTTCTATACTTATCCGTTAAGAATTCAAGAGGACGGGGGCCAGGGATTCAGCTCAGCGGCACAGCGCCTGCCTGGCAAGCGCGGGGTCGTGAGTTTGATTCCCAGTACAGGAAACAAAAAACAAACAAAAAAAGAATTGAAGAGAATGATTTGCTAAAAATGTATATTCACATATGTACACATCATAGGTATCTATATGTATCCATCCATCTATTTATCCTTATTCTGAATAATTTTCACTTTTTAAGATCTGATCTTCAATTTTCCATTTTCCTATAGTTTTTAAGAAACTATAACACACTCTAAATCACCTATGCTTCTTCCTTTGCCATTCGATATTGAAGAATATGCTTTTCTTTTTATAATTACGGGGTTGAAACTCCATGACATATTCATTAATGTGTTATACTCAAATTCTAATCTCAAGAAATACTAACTCAATTTCCAAAAATTGGTAACTTGGAAATAGATAATTAGTACAAGAAAAACACTGAGACAAATAAATTTTGACCAAAGATTATGAACTTTCTGAGAATTTAGTATCATTGAACAGAAACAGAAATTTTAGAATCTGATTTAGATTTCGGAAAAGAAGTCATGTAAAAATACATCCCCTGTTTTTTTAAAAAAGTATAAAAATTATAGTTAAAATTATTTGGCAGATACATAGTCAAATGAACACCATGAAATACTTTTATTAGTACTTATAAATTTTATAAGATCATAAGCTTATGTGGCATTTTCGTACAAGCGTATAACATGTCTTGCTCAAATCCACAAGGCAACCCTTCTTTAATCTTCCTTAACTTTCATAACCCTTCCTGTTGTCTTTCCTGATCCTCTGCTCCTCTTCCGTGTCTCTGTATTGGACATTCATGTTCTCTTTGTCTCTTTGTCTCTCTTTGTGTCTCTGATTCTGACTCTTTCTCTGCCCCCCCATGTGCTTGTCTTTCTGAGATTAGTTATTCCACTTAATGTGCTATGTCCAGTTTCATTCACTTTCCTTCAAATTGCATGATCTTGTCCTTCTTTAGGGCTGAAGAATACTGTGTTGTGTACATGAGGTGTGATCACAAGATAACAAGCATGTTAGAAGTACATTTTTTAAAATGTATTGCAGTAAAGGACACACTGCCATTGACCCCTCAGAAGACCCTCCTTCCCTTGAAATATACTAATCTGTCATTCCTGCCAGTTTCTGAAGCATTTCTGGAAATTCTCCTCACTGTCTTGTTTTGCTACATCAATGTCTTAATGAATTCAAATCATTTATGAACATTTCTGTCAAATAAAAGAATGAAGTGGGTCTGCATCCAGTTTATTCACCATATCTGGAGCCATGTGACTTTGGGCTCCCCCTCAATGTCAAAATGATTATGTCAGGTCAGCATATGAATTAATTCAGGGCATGCAGCCAACCAAGGGAACTCAAGTAAGGACCCTGGAAAGCAAATTTTCAAATCTGCCTGAAAGTGGCTGTCGTGATGGGATGTGTGTTCAAAAGGAGGGAATGTTTTTGAAAACTAATAATACCATTGTGTTTGTTATTGTGATACCTTTAAAAATTTTTAAAAATTCATCATATGTTTTGTTCACATTTAATTTTTTGTCCATTTACCTACTGAGACACACATAAGCTGATTTTATATCTTAGCTATTATAAATTGTGCTGCAATAAATATGAGCACATAGTTATCTTTACAGTATGTTAACATTGATTCCTCTGTATGCATACCAAGGAGTGCTACTGATGGATTATGCATGATTAAGTTCTAGATCTAGTTTTAGGTTTTTTGAAAAAAGTCCATAATGAGTTTCATAGTGATGGCTCTGTTACATTCTTAACAAAACTGTATAAGCGTTTCTTTATCTTTGTATCAATATTAGTATTGTTATTTTTAATAAGTTATGCTTATTGGAGAAAGAGGAAAACTCAGTGTAGCTTTTTGATTTGAATATTATGATGTCTGCAAATGTTTTACATATTTCTATGTGTATACTGGTCATGTGCATTTCTTCTATTGAGAAGAACCTTTTCAGTGCATATGCCCATTTATTTATTATATTGCTTGATAATTGGATGTTAATAAATTTGAACACTGTGTATAATCTAGATATTAATCTTCTCCCAGAAGAATAGCTGCCCCCCAAATTTTCTCCTGGTCTGCAGGTTGTCTCCTTTCTATGTTGAGTGTTTCCTTTGCTATGCAGAGCTTTATAATTTGATGCCATCTCATTGGTCAAATATGCTACCACTTCCTGAGCTATTAGAGTCCTATTCAGGAAGTTGCTGCCAGTATCTACATCTTGAAGTGCTTGCCTTATGTTTTCTTCCAGCAATTTCAAAAATTCAGGATTTCTACTAAAGTCTTTGATGCATTTTGAGTTATGCATATAAATACAGTTTGTTCAGCAACATTTTTAAAAGAGGATATCCTTTATGCAATGTGTAGGATTATCACATTTACATTTATTAGGAACATTATTCTGTAGTTTTCATTATGGTTGCATCTCTATTTGATTTCATGACCTTATCAGGGTGACATTGACTTCTTAAAATCATTTTGGAAGTATTTCTTGCCTTCTCTATTCCATGGATCAGTTTGAGGAACGTTGGTGTCCTATAACGTTCTCATAAAATTCAACTGTGAAATCATCTGGTTCTGGACTTTTCTTTTTTGAGATATTTTATAAGTGTTTCAATATCATTGCTTTTTATTGATCTCTTAAATTTTATAATATCCTTAGTTCAATTTTGAGAAGGATTTAAGTGTATAGAATTTTTTCCATTTTTAAAAATTTTCTTTCTTGGAATACAAATTTTAAAATAGCCCCTACTGGTCTACTACATAAGACCATGGTTTAAGTGACCAAATGCAATAATGTTCTATAAGAAAATTTCAGAAGTCTCTATCTGGGGCATAAGGAGTATCAGCCATCAAGATATTGAAATCTTTTAAATTGTTTCTTCCTGAATGCCCACTTCTCATCTTGCCTGTCAAAAGGTAACTTGTGAACTGTGTCTATCCAGTATAACTTAGAGATACTTTAAAATTTTCAAATAATTAAGTTATACCATATGAATTCAAAATAATTATTTTGATATTATCCTTGTTTTAGTGTATTGTAAGAAATCATTCCCTTTTATTATTGAATAATATTTCTTGCATGAATGTACAACAATTTGCTTATTCACCTTGTGACAGTTGGATAGTTTTCAGAGTTTGCTTACAACAAAGATATTATAAGTGAATGTATGAGTTTTGTGGAAAAAATATATGTGAGTGCAGCAACTATTCAGTTCATAGAAATATTGAGGTAAAACAAGTATCACAATTTGCTTTGCAGAATTATTTTCAGCCCTGAGATCATGATATCTTCTATTTTGTCATAAATAAATTGAAACAATATAAGTTAGAATTTAAAGTGAATTTAAAACAAAATTTTTAAAATAAGTTATATAACACTGGATAAACTTTTTCAATAAACAAATGATACATGAGGTGATCTTCAGAAATATGGCATACTTCTGACAGATGCAAGAGCATAATTAATCTTTACAGGTATTATGATTAGAGAAAGAAACCAGACCTGACAGAGCACTGAACACACAATTTAAATTGGATGAAGTCCTGGAATAATCAAAACTCATCTGTGGTACTGTTAATGCGATCAGTAGTTCCCTGATGTGGTTTTGATCAAATGGGGCATGAAGAAACATTTCAGGAGTGACAGAGAATATGAACCATGCATTCAAAGTAAGACGCTAGTTTCAAATAAAAACTCATTAACTGTCTGTAAATGTAAAGACTGTTACTTTAGCGGTGTGTATGTATGTGTGTGTCTACACATTTATGTGTATGTTGCATGTTGGGGTCTCTGACAAGCAGAATCTGGAACATAGTTCATCATGTAAGATATATACGCACCGTGTTCTCGGAAACAATACCTTTGTGTATTTGGAGATTGGAGGCAGTTTGGGTCAGTACTGAGAACAGAAAATAGATGTGCTGCGTACGGAGCATGATTATATACTAGAACAACTCCACTGAGAGTTTGAGGGCATGATTATATACTTGGAAAAACTACTGAGAGTTTGAGAACAACTGTGTTTCATCACCAGTGTGCTCTTTTAGGAAGAAATTGTGGAATGGCAGCTGAGACAATCTCTGAGTGAGTGACAGATCAAGGTTAGTAGATGATGCCCTCCCAGGAACAGAGGCTAGATCCCCTCTCCTAAGGATGGATTGATGCTGTGCTTCTCTGTCTTTTGGTACAGTGATACTGCCATGAGAAGAGCAAATTAATGAATGGTATGTGCAGATTCTCTATTGTCTTAGATAACATTAACCTGGATATAGCTATACTCTAGTATAATCATGAAATGGGAGAAAATCAGATAAAGACCTTTTACTATCTGTTATTAGAGCAAGCAGAAAGCCAGTAAACACCTAGGAAGGTATCATTAAACACATCCACAAAAAGAAAAATTATCATATGTGGTCGCTCACTTTTCAAAATAAAGGAGAACCTAAAACCACTTATGAATTCATGTCATCATCATATTCAAGAAATATAACATTGAAAAAAGGATCCAACTTGTAACTCTATATTACAATAATTTGAAAATTTCCTTAATGTCTGTTTTTTGCATGCATAATATGACCAAATACAGTCCACTGATTACAGTATGTCTCAGTGATGTCCAGTACTACAGTTTTTAATTGGAATGTCCCCAAAAGCCTATGCATTAAGGTTTTGGTCCTCAGCTTGATGCTACAGGAGTTATTGGAAACATTCAAGAGCCAGGCCTCAGTGAGAGGTTTTAGTTCCCTGGGACTCTGAAGGATGAAGGGATTGTGGGACCGTGGTCTCTTTATGCTTCTCCTATGAGGTAAGCAGCTTTCTCCATCCACCATGAACTTGCACCTTGATGCCATGATGCACTGCCTTACACAGGTTCAAAATCAACAGGACCAACAAACTGTGGACTGAAATCTCTTTAACCATCAGCCGAAATAAAATTTTCTTCTTTTAAATTAATTATCTCAAGTACTTTATTACCTCTGATATCATTACTTTCTTCTTCTAATGCATCACATGGTAGTGTTCAAAGGTTCTGTTTGGGTCCCAGAACCTGTGCACATATCTTATGTAACATAGAAAGAATTGCTCAGGGGTAATTAAATTAAGGATTTTGAGATGAGATCATCTTGATTTATCTAGATGTATCTCAAATCCAATGATAAATGTCCCTAAAAGCATTGAAAAGGAAAACACAGACTGAAAAGCCATATGAAGACAGAGACAGTACTGCAGTTATGCAGCAGGACACCTGGAGCAGGTACCTGGAGGTAGACGGGAAGAATCCCCCTCTGAGGCAGTGAAGGTAGAGCAGCTCTGATACCTTGATTTCTGACGTGGTGTCTTCCAAACCAAAAGATAACAACTTGTGTTATTTTAAAACACTAAATTTTAGGTAATTTAATATGACTGTCCAGAAAACTCATCAACCCCAACCTTTTTGATTCTTGAATACTTCACAATACTGACTTTTTTTTTACCAAATCAAGACCAGTTTTCTGGAAATCTTGTTAGGTTTACATTATTTAATTCTTTCCCTACTTGGGGTGATAATCATTATTGTCTCACTGCAGTGAAAATTAATGATTAGTGAAAAAATAGATTATAAAACTAGACTTGCAACTCTTCTTTAAGAGTGAGACTGTCACAGATTTCACCAACAGAGTGAGACTCATAGGTCCTACTATATCAGAGAACCAGCACCTTCTGATTTATTCTTCTGGGAGCAATAGGTATCACATTAGAGATGTACATGGCTAAGGCTGCCATGCTGAGAGAAACAGCAATATAAACATGAAGCAAGGGCGTGGGAATGGATAGAGACAGGTCGAGAGAGAAACGGAAGTAGGGATGGAGACAGAAAGAATTAGGCTCTGCACATCTACATGAAGCAGTCAGGAACCATCCCTAGTGCTTTTTATTTATTTTCTTATTTTAAGGAGAATTTTTTAAAATCACAAAATAGCAACATAGACAAAACAAAACAAAGCAAAAATAATAGACCACACTCTATAGTTTGGTCAATTTTACATACTTGTACCTGATAATCTGAGCAACTACTTTGAAGATAGCTATATGCAATATAATAACCACTGTTAAGTTCCTGTTATCTTGTTTGAAAATTCTGGATCATTTTCATTGTTTATTTTGTCTCTTTAGAGTAAAAAAAAAAATTCCATTGGTTCTTAGGCCTTAATGTTTGTGCATGGAGTATTTCTTCATGGCCTGTGCTCTACTCTGGACTTTGAAAAATTTATCAAACCTGTTATACATCACCTACCTATACAAACACATTATGCTCCCTGGAACAATGTTTTAATCACACCCTCATCCTCAATCCTTGGGTAAATCTTAATTTTTTAAAAATCTGACTTTAATGTTCACTTTCTGAAGAAGACCTTTCCTGATTTCTTCTACCACCTATTTCTCGACATAAGTTTTATCCCAACACTTCCTTCTCTTGAGAGTCCTTAACTCTTTAGTTTATCCATCTGTATGCATACATTTATAAGATTGTTTCAATCCAAATGTGACTCCCCCTCTGTGCTATAAACTATGTGAGAGAAACAGAACTAGGAATGTTTCCTCAGCATTGTAGTCCCAGCATTTAGAAACTGCCTGGAGTTTATTAAATATTCAGTAAATACTTCTTGTCTTAATTACTGTGAATAAATGAATCAGTTTTCAGTAATATTTCTATAATTTTACAAAACCAAAATATAAAACCCAAACAAGAAAGGCTGATATTATAGAATTTTCCCCTTTCGTAGCTGGTCATCTCTCTATAGTTGGCCTCTGCCGAACTATATCAAAATAAAAGCTGTTGTAAAGCACATATATTCATACATACCTGTGAACCTATTATTCACTGTGAACTGTTTTGTTTCTTCCTCTTTAATTCTTGCCATCTACTCCCAAGAGAATCATACAGAAAAAAAAGAAAGGCAAAGATTTTTGGGGACCATGTGTGTAACTGTACAAAATTGGATTTAGATGTGACTAGCTACTGACAACATAATTACTGTGGTGGTAATCTTTCTTTTTAGCTTGGAGAACAGGGAACGTGTATAGTTTCTTGTTCCATTAAGAAATGCCTATAAACCATTTGTACACAAATACAAATGATTTTCCACAGTCTCTAAGAGTTCTCAATTTGCATTATGAGTATAAACACAGGGAGGGAATACACACATTGTAAAGGCATGTTATACCACAAATCCTGCTCCTTTCTCTGAATGCATGTTAATAAAATATGATTTTATATACCTTAGTGTTAGACACTTCATGGTGTTTGTCAGGTAATAAAATGTGTTTTGCAGTTCTCTGCTTTTATCCTAATGGATGGAAACATAGTATACAAACTATTTTGTGACGTTCCACCCTCCAATCCCATCTTGTGTAATAGCTTTGTATTGATGAACATGGTGAGTCCAGACCATCTTATGTGAGGAAATGATGATCAGTTGCATACATACTTGGTTTTATGCAATGGACTTACATGAGTAAGATGTGCTAACATTGGAATTTCACGAATTCTGATCAAAATATTTGCAGAATTTTCCTCCTTTCTTTTCCTTTCTTTTTTCTTTTTTTCCTTTTCTTCCTTCCTTTCTTTCTTTCTTTCTTTTTCATTCTCTCTTTTCCTTTTATAAGCAAGACACTATGAGCTTCTCAAGAAAACTTAAGGATTATTTATATATGATGATTATGATGAAGATGATAATCATTACAAGAAATCACAATTACTTATGATCTAAAATATAATTAATATACTGTAAATTTTAACTTTGTATTTTGAATGTTCAGAAAGCTTAAAACTAAACAAATTTGGTGTCATTAAATATCTGAAAATAAATAGTGTATAAAAATTCTAAGACATCACAAGAGTAGTAATCACTCTACAAATAAACTTAAATACAGCTAGAAAAGATTAAATTATTGGAAATGAAATCCAAAGAATTTCTTAATACATCAATCTGTTTTAAATTACATAATTTTATAAACCTTCTTGAATGTGACATATAAGCATACAGAGGAGTAGCTTTATCACTTAGGCATATGTTAATCTCAAAGAAGTGCTTACGTTTTATTTTGTATGACTGATAGTCTAAATTTTATTTTTGTGTGACTAATATTTTCAATCTATTAAAAGCAATTTTAATTCCATTCTAATCTATCATTTCAGTTCCAATAATAATGAACAAATGATTAATTAATCTGAAGTCAATGTTTATTTTTAATGAATCCCTGTTGTATTGTCGTATCCTACATTCTGTTGGTAATAGACTAAGATTTTTAAATATCATAAAAGAACAAATTCTGTTTTGGTTTTTTTTTTTGGCAAAGCTTTAGAATGTTACAGGGATGCAAATGATAAAAATGATTATAGCTATGTTGCCAAGAAATCAAATTGAATACAATTTGTTTCAGAGTGGTACACACTGCTACAGACTAAGTTTGACTGAAATGACCACTTGGATTTTATTCAGCTGGTTACTGTATAATTGAAGGACTTTTTGATGCAGTAATCCACCTTCACCAGGTGCATTTTTTTTTACTGAAAAATCTTGAAATGGAACTGACTCTCTGCCTCATACTATTGTTGCCATAGTTAATTTCTGCACTTCTATCCAGAGAAATACTTTATGCCTTGCAATTAACAAACCACAGTACAATTTTGCACTTGCTCTGGAAGCATTTCCATATGTAATGCCATTCTTACAAATTTTATGCTTTTTTTTTTTTTTTTTGGTTTTTTGGGTTTTTTCTGGTACCAGAATACAAACTCACAACCTCGCGCTTACCATGGAGGCGCTGCACCACTGAGCTAAATCCTCAGCCCCTTATGTTTTTTTATCTAAATAAAATTTGGTCATTTACTAAAAGAAAAGTAAAGAAGCTATTATTCTATAGGTAATGCTGCTTAATATTTATTTCAGGAGAATTTTTTTCATTTATCACCTTTGATACATTTTTTGTAATAAAATTAAATCAACTATATATACTTTACATTACATTTTCTGTTTTCCTTTTATCCCAATAAATGAACAGTGTCTCATTAATGTGAGGACTGGGTTCCCCAGTTTGATTGAAACTCACAAATATGGGGGAAAACCAGAAACAAAAAAACAAACAAATCAAAATCAACAAGAAAGGTGAGTAAGAAAAGGTAAAGTAATATGTGTAAAGGTAAAGAATCATGTCCCAGAGTAAGACTACAAATTCATTGGATGTGTACAAAAAAATAAGTAAATGAAGTGGGGACAAAGTACGGAGAGAAAATAGGACAATTTGAAATAAAAAAAGCAATGAATGGTCAAAACATTCAATGATGAGAAGACCTGAGAAAATGACAAGTGAAAAAATTAAAAAGAAAGATGAATTTCACTACTTTTAGGTGTCAGATTCACAGTGCTGATGCTCATCTTAAGAAAAACAACTTTAGGACACACTGATACAGCTTCAGCAGCACAGTGCCTGCCTGGCAAGTGCAAGGTCCTGAGCTTCATTCCTGGTACTACAAAAAAAAAAAACAAAAAACCTATCTTAAAATGCAAATTGCTTATAATGATGTGATGCTCCTGTTTAGTTACACTATTTACACTACTTTTAGGATAAAGATCTAAAATTGAAGAATTTTCTCATTCTGGTTTTAATTTTTTTGAATGACAGTTCACTAGAATAATACATGTTCATACATGTTTATAATTATGTAAAGTGTAATATTGCTGAGTTTTGGGTTTTTTCTGTGAAATTGTTTCAGTTTAAAATTTGGCATACATGATGAAATTTGGGTTTCCATGTGGTTCTGACTGACTGAAGAAAATTATATTATTGTTTGTCTGGTCAGATTTATGGTTAACCCAGACCTAGAATGTAATAAAGAAAACAATCACTTTCATCCCCCAAATCTCACTCTCAATATTCATACCAAGAAATAATAATAATTAATATGTTTGGATCATATAAAATTGATCATTTTTTAGTATAAGATAATTATATTTTTGAGCACTGTTTCCACTCAGAAACATTCTGTGTACAAATAAGATGAGAGCTTCACTGCAGCCACGCTCACAAAAGCAGTTACTGTGAATGTTCTCCTTGGGGAAGCAGTGAGAGGAACATAAACTTCTCCTGCTTTTCTTGGTCTTTAAATTGTGCTTGAATATAGTTTTGTTTAAAATATGACATGATTGTACATAACTTTCTCCCTAAATTTTACTTAAGTCACCAAGTATTTCACTAGTGCTCTTTTAAGACCCTAAAACCAGTCTCCACCCATAGCTTTATTGTTACGGCTTTATGTCATGTTGCCCTTGGTGTGATGAAAGATTTACATTCATTTCTGAAGTGCGACACCTTTCCTGCTTAGCGCACAAATATCGAGAAAATCATATCGGAACCCTGAAGAGATATCGAGCCACTTCCAGCGTTCCTTGTTTACAGCATCTAAGTGACACAGTTTTATTTGTAACACTTGGGACCCAACCGTCCCAGTTCTGCTGAAGGTATATGATGGCCTGTCATGGTTCAGAGACAGTTTTTCTGGCAAGTCACTGGCTCCTGCATTTTCTCAGAAAATCTGTGCCACTGGGACTATCCTGAACAACATTTCATTGATTTGGTGGAAAACTTTTAACATAACAAAAACAAGAGATGAAAATAGTTGGATAGCAACCACAGTTCAAAAAAACGATGTCTTAATTCTAACATCTGCATACAATGGTAAGAATATGACTATAGGCGAGCAAGATGGTGTAACTTCTCCCCCACACTTTGTTGATTTGGAGCTAGTATGTCAATGTCATTTGTCCAGCTACAAGATTATTCCTGCCTCGATATTAAAAGTAATGCTAATCTAAACAATAACTACTAAAAGTTCCTCTTCATCTTTCATTTGTGTTTTCTTGGAGGTTCCAAATAGGCAGAATGGATGAGAAGGTGGCAGTGAAGCCGAGGAGGTGGAGAGTGTCCGCATACTGGAAACAGAAGAGAGTAGGACAGGAGGACAGCAGTGGGCAGTCTCTAAGGACAGGCGGGCATCATAAGGACACTGCGTGTGACTGGGAGGATAGAAAAACTATATAAATAAAGGAAATTGTAGGAGTCAGAGCCCATGCTATCTAAAACAGATTTCCACATATTATAAGGGACAAGGCATTACATTAGAGTTGATATTGCGATGAATGTATCTCCACCAGTTTATGTGTTTAAGTAAATGTTTGTACCAATTAACTGTATGTCTATGTGTGTGTTTATGTCTATATACACATTTATATCTACATCTATGCCTGTATAATGTGAAATATAGACAAGGATGCATATTTCTTAGCATTGTTATCTAGAAGGCCATGAGTTCTGATGAGCTCTCTGGCAATAATGGTTAGCACATAGACCTTGATCTCTAAATACCATCCTCTACTAAATGGAAACAATTCTTCATCGTGTTGCTTAATGGCAACTTCAAGCTCAAATTAGGTAAAGTGCAGACTGAGACTGGACTTCAATTTACTGACAGAAATTGAAGAGATTCTCAAATGTGTGTACAGACATTCTGAAGGATACAGCAGTCTGTGTAAAAAAGGCTTTTACTTCCTGGGGAAGTTTGAACATCAGAAATATAGAAAAAATGGCTTCTATCTCATGAGAAAAGACTATAATCCGTACATATTTGTTTTATCATCAGCATAAGAAAACCAATGCTTCTGCTGTGTTTAAATTGAACAACTGAACTGCATTTATAAAATAAAGGTTTTCCTAAACTTAGGATCTTGTGGTGAAGATCCTCTGTGTGTGAATCATGCTCTTGAGCCTACTTTCTGCTCGTTCTCATGGTTGTGAACATGAGGAACCCATGTAAGCATGTAACTAATTTCCCCTGCTCTGTCATGAGTAATAAAGTCTTCTTCATATACCCAAAATTCTCTTGACTTCTGCCAGTATCTCGGAAACTCTGATGAGCCAGCTTGTTAGCTTCCAAAGAGGAGAAAATCCCAGACACTTCTCGATTCTTCACATCTATCCGTACTGACTGAGCGGATGAGGTAAAGTGTCATGAATCAGAGAATTTGAGAGAATACTCTGAGAATTCCATGGCAACACTTGTGAAAGTGTGACCTCCCTGAAATCTTTATTTCAGTTTCAGGTTGTGCCAAATGCAATTTGACATGAACTCATTTCCAGTTACTTAAAAACAGGAAAATTTAATGCCTATACGCTAATTACATAAAATTCTTTAAAATTTGATTTGAATTTTGTACTATTATTTACTTGGCCTAAATTCAAGCTTTTTATATCAACCAAAGTACAACTTGATCAGTTACAAAGCAGTTCTAACTGGGTTTAGAACATATATTTTTTTTTCATGTCATTTATATGTACATATTTTCCTGTCATTTATTTTTTGAACTAATTAATTTACTACAACTTTGAGCATAATGATTATCTGAAGACTCATAAATATTAGTTAGCAGCTGGAAATTCACTCACATGCTTTTCTGAAAATACAACATTAGTTTTAAAGTCTATAATTCTGTACAAGAAAATACCAATTTGGAGGAAAAGTACTTTGTCTTCTCTAATGACTCTCTCTTTGGAGTCACTACAAAATGTCTGGCATAGGCAGATATTTCCACAACAACCTAATCATTTTAAGTAAGAAAAGTGTCCTCCAAAAATATATACTAAATCTAGCCATAAAATATTAAAATTTAGTTGAGCATTTAATATAAGTGAAATATTCAAAGTGACAGTACAATAACTATACATGAGATATCTGAAAAGAGACTCTTTGAAGTTTCACCCATGGATGTTATTTAATATAATTCATCCTCTATTTTCTTACCTACAAAATGAAGTGACAATAGTTAGAATGCTAGGAGGAGAAAATGTCAGGTTCCTGGTACATCATCCTATGTCCCACTGGCCTTTATGTCCCATGTATTCATTTGCAAAATTCCAGAGACTTACAGAAAATGTCTATTCCAATAGGAATGATAGCGCATGCTCTAATAAAATCTAACTTCCACAAAGGAGACTTCTTATTTGGTATGGGAAGAAATCTTTTTCTTCTCCCAATTTCATTTTCCAAACTTTCCCAATTAAATCTCTGTCATGACAGACTGTGGTCAGGAAGAAACATGCAACAAAATGCATAGGAGAAGAGATTTCGGCAAGTAATAGGTCATAGTAAGGATGTTTTGAGTTCAAGTCTCTCTTTTGCAAGAATACCTTGTAATTTTTGTTCTTTTATCTTAGTTTTAAGATGGTAAATTTTTTGGGCCCATGGTATGCTTTTGAGTTTTTTCCATCTCATGCTCATGATATTTTTATTTAAAAAACAAAGGGTGAGCATTTTGCATAAACTTCTTTTACATTCCCAAAGGTTGAATGGGAGAAAAAACAGTACTTGCTTTTGCCTCCTGTGCCTGAGTTCAAGTGTTTTCAGCCTGTGCTTCTGGGGAGGGGCAACAGAAGCAAACGTTGCCCATTTTGAATTAAATCAACCCTCACTGTTAATTATAGATCTATCTTAAGGCAAAAAGAGTCACATTAAATGTTCAAAGTGTTAAAAGCAGCTTCACACCAACATACTCATATTTATTGAATTTTTTGTCACTTGAAGAAGTCAGAATAAACAGAAAAAAAGCTTTAAAGCCTTGCTTATAGTCAAGTAGATTCCATTCTCTTTCACTATCAACCCAAATCAATTACTTCACATTCAACTTTAAATATCCTGCCTATGTTGTCTTCTCAACTCTCTGTAAGACTAGTGCTGGCTAGGTATGCATTATCTCCTCCTGCCTGGAGCACCCCTCATCCTCTGCGCTCTCTCCAGGAAGATTCAATGCCTTTGTTATCCCCTCCTAGCACAGCTCAGCTCTGACCCTATGTTCCTTCATTGGTTGATAGTTTTTTTTAAGACTTTTGATGTATCCAAATTCCTTTAAGTATAGGCCAATATTTGGCATCTAAACTTCAATGTGTTCAGCTGTAAAAATCCCTTGACATATCTGTTTAACAAATAGTAGATATCTTTGTCATATGCATTTCAAATAATGGATTATTGTATTTTGAATTTTAAATTTCAGCAAAAGCAATAGTAATTAGATTGCACTTTAAATTCACATTTTAGGCTTGAAACACTTCACTCCAAGCCCTCCTGACCTTTAAAGTTTGTGCAGGGAAGTCTGCTGTGACTCTACTGGGGTTAAGTTTGTATGTGTTTCGTTATTTTCCTCAGCAACTTTTAAGGTGGGAAAAGCGTCTGTCCACATATCATTCACCGTGCACTAAACTGAAATCAATATGGATCAGAGATATAAACATTAGGACAGAAACAATACACTGGAAGATGAAGTATATACAATAAAGATACAGGAGTAGGCAAAGACTTTCTGAACAAAATCCTGGTTGCACAAGAACTAATACCAAGAATCAAAAAATGGGTTCATGTTGAATTAAAAAGCTTTTGCACAGCTTAGGAAACCACCAACAGAGTGGAGAGAATCTACAAAATGGAAAACAATTGCCAGCTACTCCTCAGACAGAGGACTAACATCTAGAATATATATTGAACTTTAAATTTAGAGCCCCTAAATTTAAGATCCAATTAAGAATGGGCATCTGCAGTGAATAGACACTTCTTAGATTTAGAAACACAAACAAGCAAAAAATGCATGAAAAATGTTCAACATCACTTTTCATTTGAGAAATGCAAATTAAAACAACACAGAGATTCCATCTCATTCCAGAAAGAATGACGATCATCAGGAAATCAGCCAGTAAGAGATGCCGGTGAGGGTACAGGCAGAGAGAAACTCCTCTTCATTGTGCATGGGACTGGAAACTGATACAACCACTATGGAAATCAGTATGGAGATTGCTCAAAAAACTGTGAAAGTACTGAGCTCTGCCCTACTAGAATCTTCCCAAAAGATAGCATGTCATAGTGCCCAGGTTGAGGGCACAGCAATTTATAATACCCAAAACTTGGAAATAGCTTGTATGTCCATCAACAGATGAATGGATAGAGAAATAGTGGTATTTATACACACTACCCTCCTTGTCATAAAGAAGGATAAATTTGAGACATTTGTAGGAAAATGGATGCACTTTGAGACCATAATGCTGAGTAAAGTAACTCAGACACACAAGCTTAAGTATCACACAATTTCTCTCCTATAGCATATGGAATAAAAGACAGATAATAGGAAGAGAGAAGGACGGAGACAGAGAGGATAGCATTGTAATCCAAAGAAAACAGTGATTCTATAAGTGTACTTTACTTTGACTTAGTGTAATTGTCTTACATGTTTTACATGTTCTTTGGCCTATTAGTCTGAATATATACATACATACATATATCTGTATGTATGATAATTAACTTTATAATATTTCTAAGGAAAGTACATGAATTTGATGCCATAATAAAGCATCAAAAAATAAAAAAGGGGTGGAGGGAAGGAAGCAAAGTAGAATTGGAATGTGTTACATACATGTACAAATTCCCACAATGAATGTAATCATTACGTACTGCAGATATGTACAATAAATGTCAAAAAATTTACATTTTAAGTTATGCAGAAATTAGCTGTATCTTTCTCCCTAGGGTTTGGAAATTTGTTTAGGTTATCTGTAAATATTACAATTAGAGTTCCTCAACAACCCTAGATTGTGTGTAAATGTGTTTGAGAGTCCTCTTAGGGCATGTCAGAGAAGTTGTATTCATAGGAAACCTGAAATAACAAAATTTTTTTTTTTTTTTTTTTTTTGGTTTTTCTCCAGTACCGGGAACCAAACTCATGACCTTGCGCTTGCCAGGCAGGCGCTTTTGCAGCTGAGCTAAATCCCCAGCCCCTCAATTTGACTTTTTAAAGACTTTTCTCAGAGTGGAAAATTTCTTATATATTCATGCACATAACTTTCATTCAAACTCATTTCTTTTGCAAAATGGATCTTTACATTAAGTACTTGGCTAATACGTTATTTTTAAACTTGCAGAATAAGAGGTTATAGAATGGTTTTAAATGGGCAAAGCGAAAAAATGGGAAGAAATATTTATATAGAGTGTATACATACCTATGTACATGTACACACAGATACATATATGCATGTGACTATACGGTATATATATATGTAAAGACAACCATGGAGAAGCAAGTAAAATAGGAAGAAAAGAGGGGAATAAAGAAAGAGGGAGGGGAGAAGGTTGCAAGGAACAGGCACTAGAAGGGGTGTACTTCGCGGAGTCATCATGCTTAATTTTTCCAAAAACAAGCACAGCTCTCAGTACAGCTTTATAGGATGAGAATCCAGACCACAAAGAAGCTACTTTTCCGCGTCACAACTTGGTATCCGCGGGGCCCAAGAGCTCTACTCATCAGCACGCCACCTGCTGACCAGATTAATGTGCTGTGAGTTTTGTTATGGTTCCTTCACTTGTGTCACCACTAACATTGCCAACGCTACGCACATTACACAAACTTGGATTTTAACACTATTTCTTTAGTAGCTAATATTAAGGTATTAATTTACAAAGTATGGAAAAGTACCAAAATAAATAGAAAGATTATAATTATACTCTTATCATTAATAACTCCAGATATTTAAAGAAAGTCTATCTACAAATCTGTCGCAGTAAACAAATGTTTAAGTATTAACCAAAACTAACTTCTCATGCAAGTAAAACATGTAAGATTGATGAAACCGGTGGGAAGCTTATTCTTAGGATCCACAGGATATTTCTATTTTCTTCTTATGATTTGTTCTCCTCACTCTAGGGAGGACATAGGTAGGAGGCAGTTTCAATGATTTATAAAGCCTGCTCATTGCAGTGCCCTTTTCTGTACAGTGCTGTTTGATACAATGTGGGATTAACATCATATTTATGCTGTGTCTTCAAACTACAGAAGATTTTTCCAGCCCCACATTGGCAGTTTTACCTCTTGTTAAGCTATTCTTGATCATCTTAGTCCGGGAAAGAATTGGCTCACAGCTGTGCCTTAATGACATTTCCCTCAATGCCTTTCCCGAAGCTTCTGTGCCTGTCGAGGGAGCAGCTGTATTTCTCAGGTGCTCTTCCTAACCGACTTGCACTGAGAAGGCCAAAGTCACTCTTCCTTTCATTCCATTTCCGATCTCTGTAGTTACTGTTATTCATATGAAAAAGTGTTTGTTCTTTGTCATTCTCTCACTCTTGCTTAATAACGAATATCACCAAAGGAGTCCAAATAGTCTAGCCCTCACATCACACCTTGTGAAAATGTTTTTAATATCCCAAAGGTTCAGTAGCATATGTAACACTCATGTGATTTTCTTCCTTCTGCAGTGACAAAGAAGTTCCCGTGAAAGATTCTGGCAGCAGGTTGAGTGTGGTAGCTTACGTTGTTGTACAGAATTTAATGCGCACTCCAAAGTTACATCTGACCTCTTTCCATCTGTGGGAACTTAGGCCTGGGGAGCTTTTGACTATATCTGTCCACTAGGCTGAAACATCAGTTGTGGCCAAGTGTGTTCTATACATATTGTCGTATTATCTGGTATCAACTATGTTACTAAAAACACACAAAGTCAAACATGATACAACACCATTATGCAATTTGGAGATTTAAAATGCACAAACGAAAAGAGTAAAAGATAAAGTAAATCTCCCTGTAAGGACTGCTTGCTTGAAAGTGGATTACGAGGTATAACAGGAATATATAGGATTTATGCAAGGATTCTCTGTAGAACAGCAAGTAGCAGAAACAAGTTTAATTGTCTTATTAAGTAGCAAGCAGATGTAGAACATGCTTTTTTATTTTCTCACTTTTTCATTTCCACATAAGGCGTATATGGGATATAAAAGAAAGAAATGAAAATGTATTTTGATAATGCCGAACTATAAAAATTCAACAAAACAAGCAATTGATTCTTTAACAGGAGAATGTAAGATGATAGTTACTTCTGGAAACATTGTCAACAGATTTATAAAGTCTTCCTTCTCAAAGATTTTTTTTTAAGCAGGGTCAAATATTCAGAAATTAATCAGCTTAATATAGCTTTTCAGAGCATTTCTGGAAGTCAACTCTGGGCATTTCGTGTAAGTAGGGCAAGCAGCGCCTGCGTGGTACGTGGTGAGAAGGGCGGCATGATTGTGCTTTGATTTGTCCCAATGTGTCCACCTTGCCTAGTGAGAGTTTCTCATCACAGGACCAAATATCAATGGCATTGTGGTTAGATGTAATGAAAATTTGTAATTATCTAGAGAGCCTTGCAGCCTTTTCTTACACTTAGCCAAATTTTGAATAGTGAGACTAGCTAGTAAGCTACCGCATGCAAGTAAGTCTTCCTAAGGGGATTACTGTGATAAGCTTTTCTTTTCTTTTCTTTCTTCGTTATTCTAAGGACACTTAGTATAGAATCTATGCCACTAACATTTTTTACCTACGTGATTCATTATTGTTAACTCCGGGAGCAGTATTGCACAGCAATCGCCGAGATTCACCAGCGATCCTGCTCTGTATCTGCAGCTCTATCCACGGAGTAGGGGCTGACCACCGCAGCCTCCTCCTGCCCCTGGCAGCCTGTTCCTATTCTTCATTTCTTCAAATTTGACCGTCATAGATATCACCTATAAGTGGAATCAAGCAGTATTTTTCATTCTGTTGCTGGTTAATTGTCTTTATCATAATGTCTTCCAGGGTTTATCTTATTGAATACGATTTCTTTCTCTCAAGACTCAATAATAATTTCTCACATATACACATATTTTGTTTAAGACAGCTGGAATTAATGAATGTTCAGTGTACAACACACAAAAACACTTGCAGTTTGAAATTCTAACAGTGAACTACCTAATGTGGAAAATAAGAATCTTATTTACAGTAGCATAGGAAAGAACAAAATATTTTAAAATAGAATTCAGTGAGGCAGTAAAATTATTTACATTAGAAACTTTAAAGCATTGCTGAAAGCAATTAAAGAAGATAAAAATAAATGGAAAAACTTCTTATGTTCTTGTGAACGAAGACTTAGTATTAAAATCTCCATACCACCCAATCTACAGAATGCAAAAATCTCAGCTACATTTTCTTTGAACTAGAAGCAAAAATTCTAAAATTCATATGGATCAACAAAAGACTCCAAATATTCAAAGCGCTACTAAAAGAGAAAATCTAAACTGGTCCATCACTTTCCTTAAATTTAAAGCTAAAGGAATTAAAATATCCGATTACTTGGATAAAATAAACATTTTGGCTGATGGAATATAATAGAGAACCATAAACGAACACATACATGTTTGATTAATTAATCCTGACAAAAGTGCCACGAATATACACAGAGAATGTTTAATGTCTTCAATAAGTCATTCTGGGAAACTGATGATTTTATATTTATATATATAAAATCAGAATGAATTTGGAGTTATATCTTATATCATACAAAATAATAACCTTAAACTGAGTAAGGATTTAAGAGTCAGACTAGGAATTATGAACTAAAAATGAAACATATTGGAAAACATTCATGACAGTGGTCTGGAGAATTATTTCTTAGGTACACAAACAAAAACTAGGCAGCAAAACAAAAACAGACACATTTTTAAAATTTTATGCATAACAAAGAAAGCAGTCAGAGTGAAACAGCCTCCTGAAGAATGGAGGGAAAGATTTGCACACAGTATTTGAGAAAAGGCTAGTATTCAAAGTTTATAAAGAACTAGAATTCAATATCTTCCCCCAAATCCAACCAAATAACAATTTAAAAACAGTTAAAAGACCAACATTTCCCCAATAAAATTATGAAAATGACCATCGCTTCTATAAAAAGATATTTAACATTACTAATCATTAATAAATCACCAGGAGATGTTACATCACTCCTGTGAATTTGGGCATTATCAATAAAAACCAAAATGAAAAGTGTTGAATAATGTAGAACTTTCCTAAACTTGAGATGGGAACATAGACTGGTGCAGCCATAATGGAACACAGCAGCAAGCTCCAATACCACTGACAGTGACAGGACCGACCCTCAAAGTGATGGATCCAAACAGCAGAGCAGACACTATGTTGAAGAGTGTAGAATAGGAGTCACTTTACACAAGGACTGTTTTGGTCCAGGTCACAGAAAGTATGAGAACAGCAAGCTCATTATTCAACATAACATACTACACATACCATTGGGTCTATCAGGCATATTATTCAATTTTATGGGTATAATATTCAATAAATGGCCATATATGCCATTTGATATCCCCATGTACTGTTTTTCTCATCAGAAAATTAGGGATAGTGTTTAAATATTCTCACATATAATCTTTAATGAATCACACTTACAACAAAGTCATCAGTTTCATTTTACCAGCAAAAATGTGAAGGCTGAAGAAGCAAAGTAGTATATCCACTGTCTTAACTTCCATTAAGAAAGGAAACTGTGCTTCAGGTCACATCTAGCTGACCACACACACACTGATGCTCCCATTCAGACCCCTGACCTGCACGTAAACTTAACACACCCTGTGGGGTTCAGTGGTTGGGGACGTGCTGTAAGATGTTAGGTTCCCTTGGTTCGTTTCCCAGGTCTGTCACTCACTTTACTGTTTAACTTTGAGCAAATTGTGTATCTTTCTGTGCAAATCACTGAGCCACTTCAAAGCAGATGATATTTTTGTGGGTTTTTTTTTTTTTTTTTTTTTTTGTAGAGGGAAGCTATTAATACTGTGTATCTAACAGAAGTTAATATTTGTAAAACCAAGCCCTCATATATAAGTATGATCAAACCCTAGTCCACCACTGGGGCATTTCCACAAGCATTTTAAGAGAAAAGAAAACACTGACAAGGGAAAGGCATACAAGAAGGGAATAGGTCAAAGACAAATGGTTCTGCTTACTGTTGATTCTATTTTAAGCAAGGTGAAAAATTTAGGAAAGAATATTTTTTACACAGCTTTCCTTTATGATTTTATTTTTCTTCAAGATGGCTTATACCATAAGTGTTTACAGATCTCCTGAATTTAAGGGTTTGCAGGGGGACCTCAAAGAATATACACAAGCAGAAGAAACTATCAACATGCATTCCATGAGGTGCACTGGTGCAGAATACATCCAGATGGACCCAGCTACACTTAGGAAATCCTTGACAGCTATATAGATAGATAGATAGATAGATAGATAGATAGACTGATACAGACACACATAGTTCTCTGAGACTGTTATGAAGCTTGGTGTCCTCAAATTAGGCTGTGAAAAAGACAGAGTGCAAAGAGTAAGGACTGGAGACAGAAAGAAACACATCCCCTCCCAGAGGCTGAGAGTTAAGGAATGAGAGGCAAAAAAGGAAGTGTGTGTGCAGATCAGGAAGCAGCAGGACTAAAACTAGGCTGCAACATTTTCAGAACACTCTTTATTTCCAGCAAAAGATGCTCTACCACATATTAAAAATTGAAATTACAAAGAAGTGTCTGAAAACAAAAGTGTCACCCCTGATTAGAAATGGCATAAGAAGCAACAGGAAAGCTTTACGCTCAGCTTAAAGTCTTCTAGAATAAGAAAACCTTTCACGGGAGAAAGAAAGCACAGAGGAGGAAAGGCAGATTAGTGTAGCTTCAGAAATGAGTTCCATGACTACTGAAGCACAGTGTATTAGCTTTATGACGAGAGCCATTAGCTCTCCACGGACAGGCAATATTTCTAAACAGCTACACTGCCCACAGAAGAAAAGGCAAAGCATTAAGGTACAAAACGCCACTTTCTCACCAGTTATTAACCTCATTTATACCACTAAGTTTCTATCAGCATACTCATGGTTCAGTGGATTGATATTCCATTCAGCAGGGTGCAGATAGTGACGCCAGAGAAAGGAAGCCCTGGAGGTTCAGCATGATTGCCTTTTTTATGACCAGCTATACCTTGGATTAAAGTAAATGTCTAAGTAACTATTTTGGAAAGAATTCCCTAAAACCATTTTCAAAGTCCTTTGTCTTGGGGCCAGTTCACCAAGTATCTGATTATGAAGCTACACAGGTTTCAAGTTCATTTCTAACAGCCATTGTATTTTTTTCCACATCATGGATAGTCAGTTGTTGTATGATCCTAAAGTCAATGCGGACCTTGACCTTCACATTAGCCTCTTTCATGAGAAATAGCTCTACGTAAATCTGCGGTCATCCACTGAGATGATGGATTGACAGTCTTGAAAGAGTTAGTAAATTTGTTCAAGGAGAAAAATGTTCCAAATCTATAGAGTTTCCTCATAGAATGAGTACAGTTCACTCAGTGTGGGTTAGCATTAAATGAATCCCAAGATCTCGTGCTTTCTTATCTATGGGTATACTCTGAGTTTGGGTCTACAAAAGTAGTAAAAATATGTCTAATAAAATAAAATTATTCATAAAATGTAGATTATTATGGTATCCAGTGAAATGATGTCTTTTTCTTGAATAAAATATAAAATCATCTTTAAGTATAAACTCAGTAGCAGTTATTTTGTACAATAGTACTTTAAGTTCTATCAATCTTAGAAAAATTTTGACCAATCATATATAGTATAATTTATGGATAATTACACTTGATATTTAAAAAATCTACAAATTTCAAATATTCCTAAAAGAAGTACATTTTTTCACTTTAGTCAGAATTAATGTCAATATTTGCATTTGGAAAAGATAACTGAAGCCGTACTACTGTGTTAAAGGTAAATATTACAACTACGCAGGACAGTAAAATTTTAAAGTTACAAATTCATAAATATTAAATCAAACACTAGTATATGAATGAAGGGTAAAACTGAAAGGATATACATAATATTAAGAATTTATTATAAATGACAATAATTTATTTTTAAAAGCACAAAATTTTAGGAAAGTTAATGAAATTGATGTTCCGCATATTTGAAAGAAAAGAGTTGTTATGTAGAACTTCAAATAATCTATACATGCACTTAATGTACAGCAAGCTCCAGACTTAGAATGTTCAAGTTGTGAACTTCCACAAGTACACTCAGACCCACTTTGTCAGCTTATAACTGAATCTGATTTATGATCGGTTCTCCCTGAATGGAATTCATTTGTAAGTCAGGGATTTACTTTTCTTAAAATTCTAGTATAAATTATGGCTACCACTAAATCTACTGTTTCTTTTGGCTCGACTTTACTGTGCCCTCCTGGTCATCCTCAGACCACTGGCCCACTCGCCTCACGTACCTATTACTCTGCTAAATTTGATTCGACTGGGAGGAAATTGTAAGACAAATTCTTCAGGAGAAATTGTAAGATAGTTTCTCGAAATTGTATGACATTGTATGGTAATTTCTTTCTTTGTGACCAATTGATCAAACGTTTCGTTTCCAGAGTATCAAAAAGTCCCACAACTGTGTTCTTCCTTGGAGGAAAGAGGCCGGAGAACTGACAGAGCTCAGTGTAGCTGCGCGGATGGGAGCTGCGCTGTGAACCTCCATGAAGAAGGGAACTGGGGAGGTGGTGGGAAGGGCGGATGAAAGAGCAAATGAGACAGAAGAAATCACCAGCTTCTGAAAGGATGATACTGAAAACAACAAAAGTTAATGACTTTCCAACCCTTTTATGTAACACAATATAATTAAAATTGATATGCTAAAATAATCTTTGACGTAGTCAATAATCATAACTTATAATTAGCTCTGTGAGTTGAACAACGATCAAGGAATAAATAACATTGAGACTTAGAGATGTTTTAACTTATTTTCCCTTAGTAAAAGTCTGGAAGTTCAGGAGTCTTATTCCAAACACAGAATTGAGAAGAACACGATAGTAAGTACACAGCTACTTTGTTAAAGATGCAATAGCATCTCAATTTTTCTTTGAGATGTAACTCTCCATTTAATTCAATGTCTTTTGAACGGTTTTAATTTTTCTTTTCACATGTATGCACTTTGCGTGTTTGTTGACAGCATGGGTATCATTATCCTTGAGTAAGAATCTTCTGTCATGAGACAGTGATTGAGTTATTACTACGAATAGGTTACATGTAATCAGAACGGTTTCAATGAAACTGTGCATCACTGAAGGCGCTTTTGGACTAGAGAGACTCTTGAGTTTCAGTAAACGGTGAAGGACCAAGACTGCCAGGCTGTGGCAGAAGGGATAAGTGAGCCGAATCTGCTGATAGTCAAAGGAAGTTCCCTGAGCAAGTGAACTTCGCGATTTCCAGTGGAGTGGCAATCACAACATCGCAAGTTTTTAAATTCTGTCACTTACATTTTGCTTAGACAATAGTTTAATAGTAATGTGAAACTTAAGCCAGTTAAGGGAAAAGGGGGAATTTGACAAATGGATATAAATGAGCCAATTTGTAATTTCTATAGTAAACTGGGCTAAGCTACTTCAAATAAAAGATTTATATAGAAGAAAAGAAAAAGAAGTATCAACAGAGATTATGATTTTATATTCAATGCCTTATAATTGTTTAGAGGAATCAATAACAGTGACATAAAAGCGGTTTTAGATCTGGTCTGTTCCACAGCGAAACAGCACCTCATTACGGCGATGAACAACACCTGTTAGGGAGGACGTTGTCATGGAGAGAAAAGAAACACGTCGGAGC
Organism: Chinchilla lanigera; assembly: GCF_000276665.1. NCBI lineage: Eukaryota > Metazoa > Chordata > Mammalia > Rodentia > Chinchillidae > Chinchilla > Chinchilla lanigera. The sequence goes on from NW_004955447.1 coordinate 12,307,828, forward strand.
GGAGGCGGAGAGGAGGAGACCCTCGCACACTGCCGGTGGGAATGAGAAGTAGGCGCAGGGAGTTCACAACACTGTATGGAAATTCCTGAAAAAATAAAAATCAGAACTACAATAGTAACACACACGGCTACTTAAAGAGCATTTCCACCTCTTTTAGATGTGTGCTGCGTTAGTTTGGTAATACTTTTCATATATCCTGGCCTCATGGTATTGATTATAGGAGGTTATATTACAAATGTGAGAAACTCAAACAACTCAGCGAATATGTAAACAGCACAATTTGAAGTGGGCAAAAGAGCCCAAAAAGACACTTCTCAAAACAGACGCAAATAGTCAACAAGTGTCTGAAAAAATGCCCAACATCACCAGTCATCAGGACAGGAACCAGAAGACGGCCAGTCACTTCACCACGATGGCCATTGCCAGGGAAAAAATAACAGTGGGGGAACGTGGAAAAAGAGGAACTCCACCTGATGCTGGGAATTTAAAGTAGCAGAGTTACAAAATCTCCTGGAAGTTTCTTGAAATATTACAAAAAGAGCCACCACATGGTGCAGCAATCCCTCCTGGTTTAACTTTCCCAAAAATATTAAATTATTCTGTTGAAGAAATATCCGTGCACTGCTGTTTATTTGCAGCGGTATTCCCAATAGCTAAGAGGAGAACTCAATATAAGTGTGTATCTGCAAGTGAATGAGTAAAGACAATTATATATATATGC
>NW_004955447.1:12308703-12355759 GCF_000276665.1 Chinchilla lanigera
TATATATATGTAAACTATTCAGCCACAAAAATGAAATCCTCTTGTTTGGGGCAATATATATGAATCTAAAGGTAATTATATTCAATGAAATAAACCAGTAGAAAAAGACAAAAAGTACCTTATCTCATTGATATGGAGAATTTAAAAATGTTGATCTCATAGAAATTGAGGGCAGGGTACAGTTCCCAGGTATGAGGAAGATGGGGACGAAGGGTCTGTTTTTCCCATGAGCATAGTTAGAAAGGAGGAATAATTTGTAGTGCTCTGGTTGACGGTGTCGATATCCAACAATATTGTGTTGCATGATTAAAAATAGCTAAAAGGCAACTGGATCGTGATCTTCCTCTCACACATTCACATTTTATAGGTAAGGTTTATAAAGCTATCTCTTAACAAATCAATGATTTCCTCATGAAATAAGTTCTGAGAAGACAATGTAGGATGGTTTAGAGTCCACTGCATGTTATTTAATATGATATCAATTTAATTCTCTAACCAGGTACTTAAAATCTGAGATGTTATTGGTTATCATTTCATATACTGTTGACGATGTTTATCACTGACTATCAATAACATATTGTTGAATGGTGGTTTCTTTATCAATGAAGTATTACTTGACACAAAAAGGATTTATAATAATATCCAGAGAAAATTTAGAATGAATAAAAGAAGCTGCCTCTAGTTTTGCCTAAGGATGCAGAAAGCTGGGGAAAGTCCCTCCTATGCTGAGCACAAGAAACATCTACGAAATCCTTATAATCATAACTTTTTAAATGCTCTCGTAAGGCTGAGTTCACAGGAGATGCCAAAAGCCTGAAATCCCCAATCACACGGTGACACCAAGCCAGAGACGGAGATGTAAGCACTGGTTCACCTGGTCAGAACAAAGAGAAGTTCACAGGATAGTGTGCATGCCAACATCTGCATAAAATAAAAGTAAAGAATTGTATGAGTTGGGTGTGAAATCAATTTAAAGACAAATAAGGAAATGATTATATTAATAAGTATCTATAGATAGATACATACCAAGGAGCTAGATAGTTTTTTAAAAATAAAATGAGTAATATTATAATAAAATTCATTTTCCACCAAAAAATTTGATTTTAAATGTAAAGTGTTGTTATATCAAATTGCTACTATAGTATATTTTATAAATATAAAAGCAATTACCAGTAATAATATCTAAATATTTGAATGCGGTTTACCTTGAACTGCATAGGGTGAAGTATAATATTGATAAACTGTAAATGTTTTAATACCATACAAGTATATTAAATATATTTACTAAATGTTTGCATTTTATTAGTACAATGTGTTTTAAAATGCTACGTACACATGAAGTGTGTAATCTCGTTATGCTAAAATCTGCCCATTGCAATAAATATTTTAAATTAAAACTTTAAAAGTAGAAATTAAAAGCTTGCTTTTGCTCAAAGACAGAAAGGAGGAAAGAAGAAAAATACAAGCAGGAAACATCTCCAGACATAAAAGTGAGTTTACAGGAATGAAGCTGCACGTACCTTTAACCTCTGAAGCAAATGTTTGTGTTTGTGTTTCTGTTAAGTACTCACTTATTTCTACACATTTTCTTAAAAATATTTTTAGTGAATTTCCACTAAATCCTATGCAATTTGTTCATATTAGTGTCACAATTGTATGTTAAATTATTCAGCATTAGTATCCTCATAACAATTTTAAAACTTTCCCCCAAACTACACACGGCTAGTTTTCCTTAAGAATGAGTTCATTAGCGTGGAAGAAATTCCAGCCTCTTAGAATCAACTGTGTGTAATTCCTTCAAGTGGTAACAGTCTGGTCTGGTCAGCATATGAACTGCAATCATGAGAAAAATCACCAGTAGATAATCATTACTTATATGCTAGATAACAAATTGAATAAATGAAGGGAATGAAGGTTTGATACCAAATTAAGAAAACCCAAATTGTATATTACAGTGTACTTTATACCCGATCCTAGCATTTTTCTTTGAGAGGTTAATAATCAAGTTAGCGAGGACTGTAATTATGGCAAAGACGGACAATTGGCAAGCCTGGTGCAGAGCAGCCCGAGGGGACCATCTGGCTTTCACTGCTGAATAAAGAGTCTATGGTGATAAGGAAATTTTCATCAACGTTGCAAAAGGGTAAATTGCCTTGGAAAAAATGTACAAAGTCACTTCTGACATCAAACACTGTGCTATATTGGTCTATTATGATAAGACTACAATTTTTTTTTACTATATTATCTACTTGGAAATAGTCACTTAAGGTACAATGACTATACAGAGAATATGAAATCCATAATATTCATCATAGAAGAGTTCTAGGTGTCCTTCTCATCACTCTCAGTGTTTAAACTCACTTATCCCGCTGGATTAGCAATTAGTCTTAATCTTGGAGTGAGTATGTGGAAGCGTGTGGTATAGGGTAAAAGGATGGCAGACATGAAGGCAGACAGGAAGCAGAGAGGACGTGAGCATTTTGTTGACATGGAGAGAATGTCTAGGAAGGTGCACTTATCAGGTAAATGTGTATATGGGCCCTCTGAGCTGTTCTAGGTTCACATCATCCCTGAATCTAAAAAATGGTAAAAACTGAAGTGGCTTACAATTATGAAATCCATACATGACAACGTAACACCATATCCCACAATTCCTATAATACCATGCACTGTGGGTACAAGGTTCTGTTGGAAAATTTTGCAACTTGTGCTGTCTCGTAAAAGCATCTAAAAAATCTGATGAACAAGTGATTTTGAGCTTGCTCTTACAGGATTTCGTGTTCAGCGATCTTCTTTCCGTTCATGGGCATATGCTTATTCCAACCACGTACTGCTTCAGTTTTATCCCAACATATGCAATGTATTACTTTTTTTGTCTTTTTGAGACAGGCTGTCACTATGCAGTCCAGGCTGGCCTTGAACTGACTTTATAGCCCAGGCTGGCCTCAAACTCGCAACGATCCTCCTACCTCAGCCTCCCAAGTGCTGGGATTCCAGGCGTGCACCATGTATAATGTCCGTCTCTGGCCATATTGTTTGGTGGACTGGCATAGTCATCACTCCAGTCACAAATGATGAACTCCAAGATGGACACCTAACCAAATGTGGATTGTTTTCATAGAAACTGACATTTGAGATTCAAGGCAATACACTGTTTTTTTAATGACAAGACTGCAAGTATTCAGCACATATTTGCAGAGAGGTTTATTTTAGAAATTAAAACTCTGCTTTTCTAGGATATTTTTTTGAATGTAACCTAACACAACAAACATCAAATCTCGGTGGAACTTGATCAATTTTTAAGTGGCTTAAATGACTACTCCACATCCAAAACGCATGCGTGTGTATCAGTATCTCTATTCCTTCAGTGTTCATTCCAAGAGAAAATTGAGATGTAGGGAAAAGGCTAAGATAAAACATACCTTCTTTAAAGAGCAACAACCAAAATGAATGAGTTGTCTGCGGTTTAGATGTATTTCAAAATTTACATTATTTAAATAAAAAGTTTATTTGCTGCATTTTTTCGTCATTGCAGGTCAACTTACAAATATAGTATTTCTCCCAAGGAGGTTTGGTTACAAGAACTCTCCTGTGTTTTAAAATCATTGGATACTCAGATCTTTTTTTTTTTTTTTGGTTTTTCTCCGGTACCGGGAACCGAACTCACGACCTTACGCTTGCCAGGCAGGCCCTTTTGCCGCTGAGCTAAATCCCCAGCCCCGATACTCAGGTCTTTTATATAAAATTGAATAGAACAGATATGCTGTTCACTCTATATTTCAAATCATCTCTACAGTACATAATAAAATGAAAGGGCTATGAAATAGTTGTTATATTGTATCATTTAGGAAATGATGATAGTAAAATGTCTGTATGCATTCAGTACACACGCAGTGATTTTTTCCTAATATTTTTTTACCCATGGTTTGTTGAGTCTGTGTATGTGAAACCTACAGATGCAAAGGATTATATACATATATATATATATACTTTCATGTTTGCATATTCATGTGTATAATATATACATAAATACTTAAGTGCATATGTAATTTTTACAGAAGCATTCGGAAAATCTGACATGAATTATAAAGCTTACATCAAAGTTATGGTGAATTTTTAATTTAAAAACGTTTATTACAGTAAAAGATAAAGTACCATTAATCCTTTTCAAAATATTCACTTTGAACACACTTGTCCCATCACTCTTCCCGCTTTGTGAAGCAGTTCTGCAAGTCCTTTTCAGGTCTTTAGGGGCCTTCGGTTTCAATTTTAAGGAAGCACCAGGAGTGGTAAGGTATCCCATCAAGCAAATTAGGTGAATGAGGGCATGTGTGATGTTTTTAGGAGCTGCATTTCCATTGGATGGCTCTTGTCAGGGGAATTCATTGTAAATTTTTATTACATCTCTTAGAGTCATAAAATTTGAAAATAGGAAGTGGACCAAGAGATGAAGGAAGGGTAAATGAGGGAAAGAAGGGGAATGAAAAGAATTAAGATATGTTACGTACTTGCCCCAGTGGCAAGTGATGCATGTAATCACTATGTACTGCAGAGATGTGCTAACAAAAAGACTCCCTGAAGAGGACTCCCAAAGCAGCTTCAGAAAGAGGCAAGAACAATGGGGTAATCGGCTGGAAGTGTGAGGTTGAATTTGGAGGAGAATTGAAATCAATATGACTTATAATATTTTTTTAGAAGTTAATAATGCTTTGTATATTTCAATCATAACTCATAATTTATACATTATTGAAAGGACAACAAAACTGGCAATCAGAAAGCAAAATATAGAATAAGAGAAAACTGAATGTATCAAAGAAGATAGAGGCTGGATGACCTATGAGTCCAAAAAATGATTAGCTTTGGATTAATGAAAAGGATGCTGGGACAAAACTCAAGCTGACGTCATGGTGGAGCAGGTGAATTTATTGTTACTGAAGCCATGCAATTCTGGGTGTTGGTAATGTCTATGGTCATGTTTCATGGTGAATAGTAGATGCACGTTATTGGGAAGATGCAATGACAGTATACATCCTAGTACTCATTTCAGAATTGCTTGACATTTTATATTCAGATCCTTCAGAATAAGTTTCTAACACACATCATGCATTCAGGTGAAAACTTCACAGTGTAATGCCATTGAATCTGTGTAAGAACTGCGTATTAGCGCATGTCCTTATTGCCTTCAGCAGATAGATGGGCAATCTGAGTCTAAAATTACAAGGAAGTGTTTGAAAGTTTAACAGGAGGCAGTGGATGAAACAGGGCTTGAAGTCACATAACTGGATCCTAGGGACTGTATTTCAACAAATTAATCTGAAAATCAGACCAACAAAACTAAAGAAACGTCACCTCATATTGTCACAGCTAATTTGAGATTGCATCTTGATTGTACTGAGGGTGCATAGCGAATGTGCTGGTAAAAGTTACACTTGTGTGTCTGTGATGGTGCTTCCAGAAGAAAGGGATCCAAGTGGGGGAAATCCACCTTGAAAATGGACAGAAGCATCCATTTGGTGGGAGGCCTGCATAGAACAGAAATGGCAGAGGGAAAGTGAATTTTTCCTCAGACATATATTTCTATTCTTGCCCTTGGACATCAGAGCCTCAGGGTTTGTGCCTCTGGACTCTGGGAACTGTGCAAATAGCAGCTCCACAACAGATTTCTGAGGTCTTTGTCACCTACTTGAGTGACACTAGGGACTTCCTTGCTTCTGAGACATTTGTTTGTGGTTTGAGCAACCCTATCAATATATCAGGGTCTCCAATTTGCAGAAGACCTTTCATGAGACTTCTTGTAAATCACCCCCTGAAATCTGTACCTGATTTCTCTATCTATCTATCTATCTATCTATCTATCTATCTATCTATTTATCATCTACCATCTATCTTCCTGATTCTGTCTCCACAGAACTCCAAAACTCACATGAACAGTAGAAATGATATTTAAGTACACAACCAATATTTTTCTCCAGTGTTTATTAACTTCTCACTGTTGCAAACACATTAGCAAATCTAAATAGATGTACAAACAATATTAAAATTCACACACACATACATACAAATGATTTTGTATAGTGCTTTTTAAAAATCTGAAAAATATGAAAAAGTCATTGAAATGATAGGCACACAAATAAAGTACATAATTTGATACAGTTGGGTAAAATACTTAATACTTTTTCCAATATGGGAGATTTGTATATGAAACCAGTGACATTTTTTGTAGTCACTGTGGACTTTAAGGATTTTAAAATACAGTGTGATCAGAATTAATGAACCCCACTTGGCAAAGCCGTTCCTAGCATCATGATATTCTTTTATGTGAGACATGAAAATTCCAAACATCTTGTACTGTACTAAGATTCTGTCTGGCAAGGGATTACCATGAGACACCTTTATGAGTTGTTTGAAAATTTCTTTGTAAAGGTCAGTTCCCCACAGGATTGGTATTAGTAATTGGTCCAAAAGGAAACTACATCTCAAGAATTGCTGTTCACTGTCTGATGAGATCTGAGAGGCCCAAACAAAAGAAGCTTCTAAATTATCTTTGTTTCTAAAGCAGGCATCCTCAGAGTCAGTTTCAAGGGCAAGCCAATCCATATTGCTCAACTTAGTGTTCCAAAACTCCGTGGTGAGGCAGCATTCTTATATTGTGGGAATTATAGGTTTCTTTGTAAGTTAAAATTCTCATTTTTAGAGCTTATTATTTGCTTCCCTCTGGCAGCTGCCATATTGCTGTGAACATCACTGTACCTGCCATCATTTGTGACATAGTCCATAGGACACCCGTCAGGGAATTTGTCTCAGACTCTACCCTAATACAGATTTAACAATCAGAGGAACACTACCCTTTAATAAAACATAAGAAACAGTCTCGGCAGCGTGAAGGCTGAAGGCAAGACAGTGGTAAACTCTGACTCTCCGTGGTATTCAGAAGGAATCAAGATGACAGTTCTCAATTGATTTTGTAGCTGCAGACATGGTCAAGTCACTGTTTAACTGATTTGTGAAAATATGTATTTTTAATGGCCAACATGGTAAGTGTATTTCAAATAAGTCACAGATATATAAAATAGTGTATAATAATGTAAAAATGGCTGAAGTCCATTGCTATTCTCTTAAGCCCCACAGAAGGGAAATCGGAGACATTTTCAGACATGTGTTCTTGAAGGGCTCAGAAGGATAAGAGCTAAGCCATTCAATTATTTTAAACTGTCAGTGGTTCAAGAGGGGAAATACGTACAAGATCCTTTTACTTTCTATTGTTTGTCCTATGAATAATATGATCTCTCATGACAATATATTCTTATGATCTCTCTTTTTTAAAAGAATGTCTGGAAAAGCAATAAGAAAGAAAGAACACGGATAGAACATCTAAAAACTTCAATGAAGGCACTGAATCTGAGGAATGGAAAGGCACACAGCGGAAGTGAATCTCTTGCTGTTGACCATGAAATACACTATTATTAGCTGTGTACAGCAGAACAGTGTCCCCTGAGAATGTGAAAAATGCATCTGGTAGGCAGTTTTTAAGTCTTAAACTGATCTATTTATTCTTACAATTATTATAAGAAAATGGCAGAAATAATACAAGAATTTAATTGAAGTATTTTCCTTGGGCATTTATAAATACTTAGAACATCAACTAGCTATATAAACTATTATCTGGGATTGTGTATTTAAAAGTTACAATGATCAAAAACCTAATCAATTGATATTAATGTGAGTTAGAGAAGTGCTAAGCAAGAAGTTAGTTTCAGAATCTTATGGAAAAGGAGGATCTACACTCCTTTATGTTCATGATGTTTATGATCAATGTAAAAGATAAGAGGTCTTGGATTGGGTATTTTAATGTACTGATCTCTGTGTGGATTGTGGTTCATAATTTCCTGGATTGGCTTAACTCATTAATTTCTGAGGTTCCCTTTCCATTTCTGATTATAATTTGACTTTCAGTGAAGCTGTCCTTGGGGTATAGAATACACTTATCTAATTATTGAAATATTTTAATTTCTGGGACAATTGGTTTTACTCATTGAATACCTCTTCTTTATAATTCTGTATAAATATATATATGTATAATTCCATGTGAAAATAGGTAATATGATTTAATAATCTCCACCCCTCCTGAATACTGACAATTATATTTCAGGAAAAGAGAAGAAAAGAATAGTTTTATTTCTTTAAAATCTTCCTGTGCAGTTTCTGGAAATGGTGGATTCCTTGAGGTGCTCTCCAAGTTGTGAGAGCCACTGTCACCCAGGCAGCCGATTCACCCGAGCAGCTTTCATCCTTCCTCAGGACACTCAGTTTTTGTGATGTAATCTCAGTCTATCTGACCACTGATAGTATTAGTCTATCTAATATAAGTCTATTAGGAGATACACTTAGGAGTCAGAGAAAGAGTTGAAGATGCTAAATTTCTTCTATAAGCTCTCTAACTGGTAATGCTACCTGACTAAAACAAGTCTTGGAGTGAGTTCCATGCCAGACTGCAGGGAAAACTCAGTCACACACCTTATTTTTGTAAGCTCAGCAAAGCTGCAAACACTTCTCAGTACTTAGCATGATTGATTCCTAGCACATGCCATGATATTTTAGCAGCAAAAGCCAGCTAACCTTTAGTTGAAACCTCATTACAGAATTCTCCATTATGTAGCAAAGAACAGAATCACAGACCTCCTGTGCCCAGAACACCACTGAAAATAGTATGAATTCTTATATTTTGTTCATACTAGAACAGATACCCTTGAACAATATTTAGAACCCATACAATATCTCTAGAACAGTAAAATTAACGTATTTGAATACTTTTTATGCAGATACAATTATTCTCTCCCCAAAAATCCAGCACTCGTGACCATATTTTGACAGTTATTTTGTTTGAGGAAAACAGAAATGCTAAAGTAGTCTGAATCTCCATCTCTGCAGCCTCCTTGTTGGTAGTATGCACAAGGCTGAAATCCAATAAAATTACGCTCAATGTCCAATGAAGTATGGGGAAGCATTTGAAAGGAACACTCAGAGTGCTAGCATCGTGCAAATTTACACACAGCCTGTAAGATCTTGAGAATGAAGTGTCTGTGCAGAGCTGGCCGGTATCTGCTGGCTCTTGATTTGTCTTACACAATTGGACTGGCTAAAAAGGAGAGGCACCGCTCACAAGAGAGTCACTTTTACCAGTCTCAATCGGCATGCCACCGATGAGCTGAAATTGACGGCTGTGAAGATGGCTGAGAGGGTAGTGGCCCCCTTGGGATGAGCTGGGTGTGACTGACTAGGAATACAATGGTATCTGGATGGAGGAGGGATTTGTAGATCTTGCTGGTCACTCTACAGGGCTACGTAGCATCACTGATGTCAGCCCCTAGGTGGAAAATGGTGCAATGATTTGAATCGTTGCTGTTCTTGACTGGTGGCCTGGCAGACAGAGTGCAGTGAATTGATGATATGCCAAGTTACCAACCTCTGGCGCAAGTAGATGTGTCAAGCGAGTAAAGATAGGGTGTTGCTTTCAGGGACGAGCTGTGTGTAAGTGCTTCTGAAGCCAGTCCCAGGAATCTGAAGAGGCTCCTTGTTCAGAGGCGCCTGCTCCTGCTTCTCGTCCAGCCCTCTGAGGAACAGCCTCAGGACTCGTCAGCCTCCCCTGCAGTGCCAGGCACAGCCGTACACTGTGCTTTGCATTCTGCTTGTTTGGTTCTTCACTTTATAAAGAGGAAACACAAACCACTTATTTTTAAATAGTACTGATCAGTAGGAAGAAGGGCAAATATTCTTCCTGTATATGCTACTCCTGCCAGCTTGTGGAATGCACTTTGATCATTACTGATAACCAAGGAGTGTTTGCTTGTTTGTTTGTTTGAATCTTCTGAACCTATGAAAACTTCACTGAACAATGAAAACTTCAGCTTTCCTTGCTTAGCAGCTCTCGGGCGCCTTCTGATTACTTTCCCTCTCTAAAGTTATCCTTTCTCATGCACCCCGTTTCATTGATCTGGGCTGTTTCTCTTCACCCAATCCCAAGTGCCTTAGAGTGTTACCAGGGACCAAAGGAAAAGAGGTGCTAGTCACTCTCCTCCGCGCCCAGCCTCTGCTCACTCCCATGATCCCACTCTCAGCTGCCGCTGAACTCCACCTCTGAATGCGTGTGACTAAGCACATGAAATTTAGGTCAACCTTGCTCATATATTAATAAAACTCACACACACAAGAGTTGTGCAAAATATAACTAACCATTTTGCAGTGTGGATGTTCACATGGATGTCCTGTGAAGGAAAAAGATTAAAGTCAATATGCACATTTGAATTGCAGTCTGCTTAGTGAAATAGTGAGAAGTCAACCAAGGCAATACAGCAGCAGCATTACAAACGTCACTTTCAATTTTATATGCACAATATTATGAACTACTTCAAGTGTCTCAATGTATATTATGCAATGATTTCTTCAAAAAATCACAGCTTTTGGGGTTAGTTTTAATTTTCCACAGCAGAAACTGATAGCTATAAATTCATATAACTTATAGTTTTAGTTTTAATACTGCTAAAATATATACAGATTATCCCAATATACTTGTCACCAAAATAGGTTTTATTTGGATGCTTATATTTATTTCATTACATATTGGTACATACCAGTAACGCTGGTAATCAAAAAAGGTAAACGTATCAACTTTTATTTTTTATTCAGTACACATATAGTATTTCCCATCATTCCCATACTTAAAATAATTAAAATATACTATTTTTATTGCAGGAGGATAATATCCATTTCAAATAAAAGCATACTTACATGTATTAAAATTGTATTTTCAATAGATACTGTTTTATTTTAACAAGGTGAAAAAATTTTAAAATGTGACTTAGAAGCTTACCCAAGTGAAATAGTAAGTATGATTGAACTAAATTCTAACTTTGATAATTTACTCCAGAGCCAACACATAGGATCATTATTTTATCATGCCCTTTCTATTTGGAATATAAAGAATAAGGATCGGAAAAAATTATGTGCTTAAGGCAAAGTCATTTTATTGATGGGAGAAATAACACACAAAATCTTATGATCTGACTTCATATTTAGTGAGTTCTTGCATAGTTTTAAATAGCTCACAGAATTCTTCATCAGACTAATAAAAATATTAATGAATGTTTTGTTTATAAAAAAGTGTAGGTATTCAGTATTTTTACCATAATCCATTCTGATCTGATGGCAGTATATTACTTGCCATAATTAGAAGAGTATTTTTTCAGTTTTGTGTATGATTCTGGAAGGTGTCAGTCAATGACTTTATTCCATAAATAAAACAATGCTGCAATTCATTCTTACATCTGATAATCTGAGCAATGTAGTTGAGGATAACTGTATGCAATGTAACAACCACTGTAGATTTGTATTAATTTTTCTTGAGACCCTGTATCACTTTGAATGTTCTTGCTCTGATTTGTTATGTTCATGATACTGGTATGCTGCTACAGTTCTGTTTCTTTGTTTCTCATGTACTATACGCTTTAAAATAAAAAAATAAAAAAAATTAGTTCTGAGAAAAGTAAAAATATTTTCTTCTGTAACTCCTTATAAATTATCTGGAGCTATAGATAAGTAAATAAAGCTGTAATCAAAAATTGTGATCATAGTAGGACAGAGGTAAAAGAAAGTATAATATTCAGTCTGTTTGCAGATAATTTTCCAGGAAATTTATGTTTATTTCTCTTGCCAGCAGAAGCAGTGATGGCTCTTGCTTTAAGTTATTTTAAGGATTGTTTCAAAAATCCCAAATTGGAGTATGGACAAATGTGTTTGCTAGCTACCACGGGAAGTAAACTGCACCTATCGTGAACAAAGATTGGGCAACTTTATTTTAAATCAATTTTAAAAGAATTTGGTTTCCTAAAGTCAAAGTTCTTCAGGTATGATGCAAACCTGTCTATGCACAACATTCACTTGAAACTCCTCATGTCATCCCAAGAGTCCTAGGAAACCAGTGCAAACATAAAGCTCAAAATGCCTACTTCGTTGTTGGTATGGTATTAAACCATTTTAATCTAACTGAGGAGTCTTTTTACCTCTACTAGCAGCCATGAACCTACAGAGGGTAATATGTAAGTGTGCAAGAGGTGCACATTTACAGACCCTTGACAGCTATGGACCTGTTCATGACTAAGTCAGTATTTTTCCTTTAATGATAAATGAGTACATTACGGGTACTGATAAAAGATGTTAATATCCTAAAAAAGAGCAAAGTGTAAAATGGTTGAACACTTGATGCAGTGTTCCTGAGATTAAAGAACAGATCCTTGTTTTAAGTTACAAGTTTTGAAGTCTTTTGCTATTCACAATAGATAACCAAAGCAAGGCGTATGTACAAGGTGTGATCAAAATAAACGGTGAAAGTTTAAATTTCAAAAACTTAATACAGTACAAGACACATTGTCAACAATCCTTTTTGGTGTATTCCCCCGCACTTTATATACACTTATGGATCATTCGTGGCACTTTTGAAGCTATGCTGGGCGTCCTTTTCTGAAGTCCTTTGTTGCACTGTTGCAGCGGTCTACATGTCCTGAACCCTTCAAAGTGTTTGCCTTTTGTCTAAGTTACTTTCCAGTAGAGGAACTCAATACCTGACATCCATAACTCTAAGGTTGATTTTGGCTCTCAGTTTGTAGAAGTTTTAGTCCGTATGTGGCAGATTCCAAACAAGGTTGCAAGACAGTGCAACATGGTAGAGGAGAAATAGCTCATGGCAGGGCAGGCACAAAAGAGAGAGACAGACAGACAGAGAGACAGACAGAGAGAGACAGAGACAGACAGGGAGAGACAGAGACAGAGGCCGAGACAGAGACAGAGGGAAGGAAACACTGAACTGAAAATTTACTTGCTGTTATATGTTGTCTTAATAAGAGTTTGTTTCCTGTGAATTTCAAGCTCTACTTCCAAATCCAAAGTGAGATAAAGGGTAGCCTTTAGAGTTAAAAAAGAAAGATTTGTATACTTTCTCCCAAGAGAATAACTGTGCTACCGATATGTTCGAGATTTGCCCTGTACTGCTGACCACAGAGGGTAAATAGAAGTAGCTGAGTCCAATGTGTCTTCAGGGTTTTGCAGCTTCTTAATGGGGTTTATTTTGTCCTCCCCTTGTAAAGTTATGAATGATGTCTGGATACGTTTAGATTGTAAAAACTGAGAAGAGAGGTGGAGCGGGAGCTAGTGGGTACAGACCAGGGATACAGATAAGGTTCATGCCATGCACATAACAAGATAGCAAAGAGTGATTTGACCCATAATTTCAATAGTGCTATGGTTGAGAAATCTAGCCATAGCTCACTTATATCCCAGTGTGATGCAAATAATAGTGAAATGTACTCCACTGCTGGAAGATTAATGTGAAGGTAATGAAAAACTTTAAACAACTTCATGCTTTCTTACAGACCACATATAAACTAGAGGAAAATTATTTTTTTCATTTTTTTCTAAAGGGACAACAGGACACTGAGATAGAACCAAATCATGAAAGGTCACGAATCTTTGAACAAAAACAATATGTAGTGCCATCTTGTGTAAAGGAACACTTTCAGACTACATGAATGAAGCTCAGTAGTTTAGGGCACCATTGAAACTCCAAGGCCAGGATTCTCTAACCCCTCCATGAAAGGACTAGTCCATTATCCACAACCCATCTATTTAATTGTGACTAAAAAGGTAAGGGGGATAGCATGGGGGTGTTTTTGACTGAAATTGAGAGTTCCCGTCCAAACAGATGAAAAGTCAATTCTGAATTTATATTCAATTTCAGAAAACCTAAATTAAATTTCTAACACTTCTGAACTTGTAGATTTCCTATCACATGTGCTTATAAACTTCATCAGTAGAGTTAAAGCAGAAGGTATCAACTATACCAACCTGGGCTATGTCTTTCACTTTCTTGAAAGCAAATTAAGGAATATTCATTGTCAAGCACTAGGATTAGAAAAATATTCAACTTGGACATTGTTGAATATGAAAAATTCTCCATGCCTAAGTGTGCCTAAAATACAAAAATGAATAAAAAATGATTGAATAGTGTTAGTTAATCCCATGTGCTATTGTTTAAAACTGTTTACTTCACAAATGAACATTTTTCTGTGTGTGTCTTATGCCACAGTATTTATTTGCTTTATTATGGGTGCAATGAGTAGAAGAGGAGCATCATCACATTACGTCCAATAAAGTGGAACATATTTCCCAGCATTCACACATTCATAAGAGAAGACGTGCAAAGCTGTGTGACTTGCTCCACTGAATGGAGGGCTGTGAACTTAGAGAGCTTCTGCAGACTGTGAGGGAAAGGAAAGTTCTACTACCTTGGCAAAGTTTTGGAATGAGGAAGGGCTGAAAAACCTTTTTATAACATAAAAATGAGAAATGGAAAGAAAGAACACTGTGGGCCTGAGAGTTGTCAAGGGCCCACGTCCTTGCGCTTGTGCGATTTCAGGTACAACTGTCCCAGGATGGAGCAGGGTTGCTGAAATCAATGAAACAGAATCGATACTAGAAAGAAAGGGCCAGCAAAGCACACTGATGAGTATGTCCATCCATTCTGCAAAACCTGTCCATTAAAGATGAATGGACAAAATAATTCCGTTTAAAATTGATCAGGGACCATGAAAAGAAACTCTTGTTTCACCGAAGAAAAATACCCAAACACCAAAAAACTGTAAATACTATGAAAAAGAATTGCAAAATATAAAATAAATTTTTAAAAAGGGAAGTAAACTTTGAACCTTATGTACCGAGGAAATGCCAGGTCTAGAAAACAATGTTAATCCTGGATTACTTGATTTAAAAAAAATAAATAAATAAAAATAATAGTAAAATATTTAAAAAATTAATGTTTTATAGACACTGGGAAAAGAATTTCAGCAAAGTGCAAAAATTTAAACCATTCCTTTCTTTCATTTCATAATTATTTACTGTGGCATAGCTCAAGATGTCAATTCTGTTTTAAGTAACAGACTTAATAACTGATCAGGAAAATGTAATTTGGATTATAAAATTCTTGCTTTGATAAAAATTCCTTAAACAGTGAAAGAAATAAAATAAAATTGTCTAACAGCAAATAAAATGTTTTTTGGCTGAATTAGTTTTACTTTTCTGTTTTTCAGAGAAGTATCCACAAAACTTACTAGGAAAGAATTCATGAAAAAGGGACAAATTTTTTAAATTTTTTTTCAACACACAGAGAATTTCCAAGGATGTTCCCACCATGGGTTGACCATGTAAGGAGGTGCTAAAGTGTGCAGATGTGTGCGTACCTCACAAACGCTCCGTCCTGATTGAGGAAGAGCAAAACAGCGCAACACAGGCAGAGGGACTGTTTACCTCAGTGTTTGAAAGGACGCGATATCATGACAAGGGGCACAAAGTTTCTTTCAGGAACAACCAGTACATATGTATGTGAAACTCTCAATTAGCAGATGGTAACTGGCAGGATGCATTCTGAATATTGCTCTGTTTACTCTCTTGGAGCCCTTTTTAAAGACTCAAATTTTATTAAAAATTCACAGAGAAAACTGTAATTAGATCTTGTGTTCTTCTCTTTTCCTAATATTATGTTTAAAATATAATGCTTAAAATTCTATAAAGTAAACGTTATGAAAGAGAAAATAATAGGCTCAGGATGTAACCCAGCAAAACGTTATTGCCTAACAGGTGCTATGCCCTGGATTTGATGCCTAGAACCAGAAGAAAGATGGAGAGAGGGAGAGAGAGAAAGAGAGAGAGAGACAGAGAGACAGAGATAGAGAGAGAGGGACAGGGAGACAGACAGATCCATGCCCACATGGCATCCTAGCAGGCTAAGAACAAACAGTTAATGGGCCATTTTAAAACTTCCTTGTAACCCTGAGTACAAGAGCTATGGTGTTTTCTCAAGTTGGTACTCCAGAAATTGTTACTAAATTACGGAAGGTGGCAAATGAAATCAAGTGCTATTTTCTATTTTTTTCACATATAAATCAACTTTGCTAACTGTTGAGAAATTATCAAGTGAACTCTGCTACATTACTGTCATTATCAACCCATAAGTTCGTATCTGCCTGTCCACAGTGGTGAATACACCCACATACATTCTTTCACACTTTCAACAAAGACATGTACAAAGGTCCTGCATCAAATGCTTCTGGTAAGAAGGATGACAAGATTGCTTGAGGAGTTTAAATTCAAGTCTTAAAAAGATGCTGGTGAAAAAAAGACACAGGAAAGAGTGAGAAGAAACAAGAAAATGCTTACTAGTAAATTACTGTAAGGAAACATTGGGTGAAGAAAGGTGTATTTTAGCTGGAGTAGGTTTTTGTTAGGTGAAGCAGCAGAGATAGGATGAGAGAAATGATCAACTGAGAAAGAAGTGAAAAATCCTTGTAATATTAGTGAGTATTGACATCGCTTCATGCTGCCACACATCCACGTCCTAGGACAGTGTTTGGCATATAGTAAGTTCCACATTATTGTCCAAATCAAACTATATCTCTAGTACTCTGGTTTGTGACACTTTTCTGAGGTTAAAGGGAGATAAGAATTTTAAGGATTTTTTTGTTGATATAATTTTATACACTGAATTTAACAGTATTTTTTACATGGAGAAATATCTCAAAAGGTATGAATTTTAAGTTGTTAGTTATACGCAGCACTCATTATCATTTCATAACACCGTCAAGTTGCAGGAGGAGAATTTTGCTTCACTTGAGTCCTGGCTTAGTTCTGTCTGAGTATTCTCGTGCCGGGTAGTGAAGCATATTTTTTAAAGCCATCCCACAGTATTCTGCACAATTGAGCAATCCTCTAGGGAGCTGTCAAAGCGTTGCCTGAGGTGATTTCATATGTTTGTGCTCATAATTGTGAAATAAACTGCAGTTATGCAGCATTGATTTGTACTGGGCCAGGGCTGCATAGTTTTACACCTGCTGCAACAGTGCTCGATCGTACAGCGGCAAGCGAAGGGGACTGGGTGCAGGAGTCCATCCAGTTAGGTGACTGTTACTCTGGAGAGTAGGGAAAATCATTTGGGGGAAAGAAAATGTGAAGGACATCATTATAATAGCAAAGGAGACAAACACCAAGGAGAAGAAAGATGGAAATAAAAAGTCTTCTGGAGCTTACAGCATGCAATAGTGCAGTATCCATCTGCCCGTGTTTGGCAACTGACAGCTTTCAGCTAAATACTTCTAGAAGAAAGGCTCTCAGGCTCAGAGAATTTAATCATCCATGTCATTCCTCCTCTATAAGAAACTGCATCCAAAGACTGCTCCTAAGAATTAGCAAGATGTGATAGAAGGAAGGTGATGACCCTGCCTCGAAGTGGGTCAATCTAATGGGACATCCTGACAGTCTCTAGAACTGTCTAATAGCCTTATGGGGAATGTACTGCTGTTTAACTCCTCCCACTATCAGTACTGCTTTTTCACTCATCCACAGTATATTGCATGTAAAGACTTTCCTCAGTTCAACCTAATGATATTCCTGCATGTACGTCGACACCCTAGTCCTAATGAATTTCTCTGAGGAGTCTGAACTGATACACTTAGTACAAAGAATCATACAATGAAGCAATTTCTATGAATATTTTGGGAATAGTTGGCAATAAGGACCTCATCATGGCTAGTAAGGTGAGTCTCTAGTATCTTTTGTCTTGTCATAGCATTTCAATGGCTAAATCATTTGCCAGTTGAAAATTGATAAAGGACACCCATGAAATGTATTGCACTGCTTGTTGCAATAGCTCGGTCCTTTGGGAGGTTTAAGAAGTAATAATTGTAAGTACAATGCAATCAGACAGGTAAGTTGAGTGTCACTGATAGAGGTAGGAAGTAAAAGGCTGGATGTGATTAATTATCAATTAAAGCTACTTTAGCTGTACTGGCTGAAAGTCAAAGTGATTCCTTGGCAGCAAACAGAGAGGTGCTTCTCTCCTGCAGTCAGAGGAGAATTATAAGCATAGCAGAGAAAGTTCAGATTACCACCCTGACCAGTTGGGTCTGCCAAGGTCAGAGTCTTGGCTGCACAGAAAGGGGATATTATGATATGTTTCAGTCCTCATAGGATGTTTCAGTCCTCATAGGATGATGGGATGTGATTTAACCTGCACAAAGTAAAATTGAGGATATAGGTTAAGATGCTATTCTGAACAGATAGAGTGGTCTCTGGAGAAGGGAGAAATGGGCATAGTCAATAAGTCTAGAAATTTATCAAATATGAATTTAACTAGATAGGTATGACCTGAAGTGATAACTGCATAAGGCTGTTTTCCACAGGTAGAATACATGGATCAGCTCCCTGGCCGTGGACTCAGCAGGAGTGGGTGATGCTGCCCATCCTCATTTGGTGGTGCATCCCATGATGCTGGGCCTCCTCTCTGGGTCTCTGGGCTATTTAGATGGAGAAATCTAAATCTTCATGTTTAAACGCTTAATGTTGGGAGGAGGGCACTTCTACAGGCAACTGAGCAAGAGTCCAGGAGCTCACTCATTCCTGGGGGCTCACACACGAGTTTGGCAGGGAAAAGGAAAACCAACTATTGGCAGAAATGACTCTGAGCATCAAAAGAAAGAGGTCAGCTTTTCTATAATTTAGGTGGGAAATTATTATCCTGTGATCAATTACAGTGGCTCGTGGACAAGAAAGACGGCATTGATGAGCTGGGGTAATTTTACGAACAAAATTGAGAACTTCAAAGTCTGCTCAGTGCAAGCAATTAGGTCACTAGAAGCCGCACAAGTGCTAGCATGGTACAGCATCTCTCCAAAGACAACAGAGATAGAAATGAGGCTGCATGGTAATTTTAATGTAAAATGTATCTTCACTTTGTGTAGTTCCCTTTAATATCTTTTTAATTGTAAACTATTATTTTGAAGAGACCAAAAATAGAGTGCTTTTTCCCCCAGAAATTTCTCATGAACTAAATGGATTCAATTTGAGCAATAGGTAGAGTGTAGCAGACCTCAAGTATGTTACCCAGAGATCCTTGTGGGACTAGGAACACATGCTTTCAGCCGCTAGGAGAAGGGGCAACTATGGGTCTTAGGTGAGTCTTTTTGGAAAAAAATGTATATGTTTGCAGTACATCTTGGGGCATTGGTACCTGTACATAATGCAGCTTGTTTCTTTTCTTTAACACTTCCCTGCCCCTCCTTCCCTCCTCCTCCAATTCCTCTTTCCCCTGCTTCATTCTTGTTGATATTATTAATCTTAGTTAGGACACATGCAGTCTCAGAGAGCCTTTCTCTGGAATTGCTGTCAGTAAAGGAGAAGCAAGTTACTCATGGTTAGGCCATTCCTCCGGGCAGCTGATACTTAGAGAACTGAGGGTTCAACTCTGGAGCAACATCCTAACATTGCACAGAGACTGGATATGATCGATTGATACCTGGACACTCCATCTTGGATGGATTAGTTCCCCTGAACAATCTGGTTCTCCTCACTCTTTCTCATTCAAACTTAAGGGTACGGCTAGAAAACTTCCTTCATACAAATCTCTAGCTCCAGGTTTTGCAGTGGATAGTCTAAAAAAAGTGGATAGTCTAAGAAAAGGAGTCTAAAAAAAGGTTTTACAGTGGATAGTCTAAGAAAAGGAGATTAACCAAATAGGTACTACATAATTACTTAACTTCATTTAATCTAGGTTTTATCAAGATTAAAGCGAACTATTATTTC
Source organism: Chinchilla lanigera (assembly GCF_000276665.1). Classification (NCBI taxonomy): domain Eukaryota; kingdom Metazoa; phylum Chordata; class Mammalia; order Rodentia; family Chinchillidae; genus Chinchilla; species Chinchilla lanigera. The sequence continues at coordinate 12,328,381 of NW_004955447.1, forward strand.
ATAAAATATTTTACAAGATTCTAATTAAACAATTAGATGCTCTCTTCACTTATAATGTTTATTTTTTATTAAGTTTATTGAAGCAATTTAGATATACATAATGATCCTAGTAATCATAGGGAATTTGTACCTGTATAAGATACAGCTTGATTAATCTTTCATTCCCCAATCCCCCTACCTTCCCTTCAAGCCCTCTTCCTCTCATTTACAAATCTTTGTTTCTGTTTCATCTTACTTTTATCATTTTTTTTCTTTCTATTCTTTCATTTTCCCCTCCTCATTCCCTATTTCCTCTTTCCTTTTGAACAATTTCTTCCTATTGCAGTGTTTATTGTACATTTTAGTCCTTCTTTACTCTTTTGGTTTCCCACAACAGGGAAATAATGTGATATTTACATATGTGTGTCTGATTTACTTTACTTAAGAGTATGGTCCCAAGGTGTATCCATTTACTTAGAAATGTCTCAAGTTGATCTTTCCTTTTGGCTAAATTGTATTCTATTGTATAAAAACACACTTTTTTATCTATACCTTGTGTGATGGGGATATCGATTGTTTCCAACATTTAGCTATTACAAACTGTGCTGCTATAAACATGGAAGCACATATGTCACAGTGGTGTGATGCCTTTAATTCTTCCAGGAAGATAACAAGAAGAGGAATAGTTGGGTCAGATAGGACCCTTAATCCTAAATTTGGAGGAATCTCCACACTGACTTCCACACTGGTTGTACCAATCTACACTCCAGCAGTAGAAAAGGGTTTCTCTTTCCCCACAGCCCCACCAGCATTTGATACTACTGGTTGATTTCTTGATAACTGGCATTCTTTCTGGAGTGAAATAGAATCTCTGTGTTGTTTTAATTTCCATCTCTTGAAAGACCAGTGATGGTGAAAACTTCTTCACATATTTATTTGCAATTTGTATTTCTTCATTTGAGAAACGTATTCATCTCAGATGCTCATATTTATCTCAGATCTTTAAATTTGGGACTCTTATTTTTTTTTCCAAATCTTTATATGTTCTAGATATTAGTCCTTTGTCTGAGGGAGAACCAGTTAAAACATTTTCCCACTCTATGAGTTATCTTTTCAGATCCTTTGTATTATTTCCCCTGAAGTCAGGGTTTTCATTCATGAAATCTTTGCCTGAACCTGTCTTCAAGAGTTCTGCCTAGTTCTTCCAGCAGATTTAGTGATTCTGTTTTAATATTTAGATCTTTGATTCATTTTTATTTCAGTTTAGTACATGGTGAGAAACTTGGGTCTAGTTCTAGCCTTTGGAATATGGAAAGCTAGTTTTACTAGCACCATTTATTAAAAAGATTATCTTTCCTCCAGTGAATCTGTTTGGCCCATTTGTAAAAGACAAGGTGTCTGAGTGTATTTGGAGCTTTGTCTGCATCTTCTGAAATCTTCTGTTGATTCTCCAGTCTATTTCTTTGGCCAGTACCATACTGTTTTTATTACAGCAGCTTTGGAGTACAATTTTAAGTCAGAGATTGTGATGTCCCCTGCTTTCTCTTTATTGCCTGGAATTGTTTTTGATATTCTAGGTCTCTTCTGTTTCCAAATGAATTTTAGGAATGTTTTCTATACTATTTTCTATACTATTTGTGAGGAATGCTAATGGTATTTTGATTGGTAATGTTTTAAATCTGTATAACAATTTTGGAAGTATGGCCATTTTCACTATGCTGGTACTTTCTACCCATGAACAAGGGATATCTTTCCATTTGCTGATATCCTGTTTGATCTCCTTATTCAGAGCAATGTGGTTTTCGATGTAGATATTTTACTTCCCTTGTTAGTGTGATTCTCAAGTATTTCTTTTTTTTTTTTGTATGCTATTGTGAAAGATGTCCTTTCTCTAATTTCTCTCTCAGTGAGTTTGTTGTTTGTAAAGAGGAAGGCTATTGATTTTTGAGTGTTGAAGTTATATTCAGCTATGCTACTGAATTTGCTTATTAAATCTAGCAATCTTTTAGTGGAGTTTTGCAGTCTTCTAATGTAGAGTATCATTCCATCAGAAAGTAACGATAATTTAACTTCATTCTTTCCTATGCTTATTATTTTATTTTTCTTTCTTGTCAAATTGCTCTGGCTAAGGTTTCCAGAATTATATTGAGCAGGAGTGGTGATAGAGAACATCCTTATTTTGCTCCTGAATTTACAGTGAAAGCTTTGAATTTTTGAGCATTGAGTATCATGTGCACTGTTTGTCATAGATGGCTCTTCTCAGATTCAGAAAAAAATATCTGCTCCAATTTTCTGTAGAGTTTTTATCATGAATGCTGTTGGACTTTGTCAAATGCTTTAACTACATCATTTGAGAAGAATGCATGGTTTTTTTTTTCTGTGGTTCTGTTAATATAGAGTAGTACATTTATTGACTTGTGTATGTTGAACCCTATACCCCTGCATCCTAGGGATGAATACTACTTGGTCCTAGTGTATAATCTTCCTGATGATTTTCTGTATTCTGTTTGCCATTAACTTCTTGAGTATTTTTTCATCTAGATTCGTTATGGAGATTGGCCGGTAGTTTTCTTTTTTGCTTGTGTCCTTCTCGAGTTTTGGTGTCAGGGTAATACTGGCTGCCAAGAATGATATCAGGAGTGTTGCTACCCTTACAATTACATTGAGTTTCAGCAGCAGTGGCATTAAATCTGCTCTACATTTCTTGCAGAATTCAGCAGTGCATCTATCAGTGCTTGGGATTTTCTTTGTTGCTAAGTTTTTAATTTCATTGACTGGTATCAGATTATTTAGAATATTTATATATTTTTAACTCATTTTGGCAATTCACATGCATCTAGAAATCTGTCCATATTTTCTGTGCTTTCCACCTTATTCAAGTCCAGTCTCTTGAAGTAGGAAATGATTTCTGCAGGATCTGTTGTGATTTCACTCTTTTAATTCCTAATTGAATAAATATGAGTTTGTTTTTTTGTATTTTTGATAAGGTTAGCTAAGTGTTTATAAATTCCATTTAATCTTTCAAAGACCCAACTCCTCACTTCATGTATTCTTTGTGTTGTTTTCTTAGTCTGAGTTGCATTATTCTTTCCTCTTCTCCCTATAATTTCATCTCTTGTATGAGCTTTGAGTTTGATTTATTATTCTTTTTCTAGAACTTTGAGGTTCACCACTAACTTTTTTCTCTGAGCTCATTCTGTTTCCTAAATGTGAGAACTCACTGCTGTACACTTCCCTCATACAAGAGCTTTCACTGCATCCCATAAATTCCAGTATGTTGTGTCAGCATTATCATTTAATTGTAGATAGTATTTACATTAATCTTTAATTTTATCAGTGACCCCCTAGTTGTTCAGGAGCATATTATTTCATTTCCATACGTTTTTCTACTCTGTGAGATTTCTTTTGCCATTTAGTCCCAACTTCACTGCCTTATGGTCACATAATATGGATGGAATGATTTCTGTTACTTTTCACTTTCTTAGGTATGTTCTATGGGTTATTATATGGTCTATTTTTGAGAATGTCCTATGTGCACCTGAGAAGAATGTGTATTCTAATGTTTTGGGGTGGAACACTCTGTAGATATCTACTATCCTGATTTATTCACAGGTTTGGTTTAGTTCTAATATTTCTTTGTTGTGTTTTTATCCACTTGATCTGTTTGAGATAGTGGAATAATTAGGTTCCCCATTATATTGGTGTTAGTGCTTATTTGAATTTTCATGCCTGTAAATATTTGTTGGATTTAGTTCATATACTAGTATTTGGTGCATATAGATTTATAATTGTTATCTCTCACTCTTGGAAGTTTCCCTCAACAAATATATAGTGACCTTCTTTATCTCATTTGATCAGGCTTGGCTTGAATTTCACATTGTCTGTAAATAGAATAGATACCCCTGCTTTTGTCCAGGTTGTTGTCACCCGTGCTTTTGTCCAGGAGTATTTTTTTCCATCCTTTGACTTTCAGTCTATGTCTTTTTGAGTTAAATGTGTTTTTTGTGTGCAGCATATTGTTGGATCTCACTTTTTGATACATTCTGCCAGTCTGTTTCTTTTGATTGGAGAACTGAGATCATTTACACTGGTAGACATAACTGTTTTGTATTGGCTTATCCTTCTCATATTATTTTCCTGCTGTTGGTTCCTTTCTTCCTCCTCTTTTTAATTGCTTGCCTTGCCTGGTGGCTTATTTCTACTGAACTGTGGTTAGAATTATGATGTTTGTTATCACTTTATGAAATATCCTTCAGAACATTTTGTAAAGCTAGTTAGTGGTCATGAAGTTCCTCAGCTGTTCTCTGTCAAAGCACCTTATTTCTCCACTAATTCTGAAAGATGATTTTACAAGGTACAGCAACTAGTGCAGGAGGCTATTTTATTTCAGTACTTGCAGCACTTCACTTCAAACTCTACTTATAGGTTTGTGTTGAAAAGTCTGCTGTGATTCTGATTGGCTTTCTTTTAGATTTGATTTGTTTCCTTTCTCTAACCATTTTTAGTATTCTTTTCTTGTGGTGAATTTCTGGAATCTTGATTATTATAGGGCTTTGTGTAAATTTATTTTGGCCATGGCATTTGGAGTTCTATATTTTTCACTTATATGTATTTGGAATTATTTATCCATGTTTAGGAAGTTTTCTCCCATTACTTCTTTGAAGGATGTTTTTATGGCATTTCCATTATCTCTGGTTTTCTCATTGGCTCATCATTTTTATGTTATTCTGCTTTGCTTAATCTTGAAGCTCATGTATTAATTTGTCCTGGCCCCTTGCTGTTTTTAAGATATCTTTCTTTTTATGGTCACTAACCACAATCCTGTCTTCTGGATCTGATATTCTATGTTCTCTATTTTTGAGAACCTTTGTTCAATCTGTTCCTTATAATTTTAAAGGAATTTTTAATCTCCTGGCTATTTGTTTGGATCCATTTCATGGATTACATTTCTTTCCTATGTTGGGCATTTATGATTCCCATCATTTTCTTAAATTCTCTTATTTTTTTAAATCTGTGTCTCCTCTAATGTCTTTCATTTTGCTCATCATTTACTTACTTGAGAAATTATTTTTTCAATAGCCTCATCCATTTGGGTTTTTATTTTTTAACTTTTGCTGGTATCATTTCAGACAGTTCTCATGGGTGGCTTCCAATTTCCTCTATCTCTTTGTGCTCTGGACTTGTTCTGGGTGGGCTGGTGGTTTGAGACTGCATTTTGCTTCTGCATCCTGTCATTTTGTATTTTATACTTGTTGTCTTATTTTGTTTTCTGTGATGATACTTGCAGATTTCTTATACTAGATAACATTATCACTAAGATTGAGGCCTCCCTAGGAAACTGTTCCTCAGAGATGTCTTCTTGGTGTAGGTGGTTCTTGGACTTTGTGTCTATCCCCAAAACCTCAATTTATTAAGGATGAGTAGTTGCTATCTATTTGGTTCAACACCCTGTCATTTGATACTGGACTTTGGTAATGATTATGACCCCAGACAATCACATTGTTGAATGAATAAGGGAGAAAAACTGATTACAACTGGTGTGACATCCTAGCGAAAGTGGTAAAGTTAGCGATGACCATAGCATGAAGCATAGACTAGCTAACAACAAAATGTGGCAACTATTAACTTGGTACCTTAAACTATAGATGCAAGTTCTACACTTATAACCAAAGTCAACATATACTAGGAACTTGTATGCAATGAGTTTCCCCAAAGTAGAGTGATTTTACCATATTTGTGTGTGGGGTGGTGATTTAAAAGGGATAGGGAGCAAAACTAAGAGATGAATTAGGACAAATACAGTAGAAGCAAGTTACAGGGCAAAGATGATTGCCCTACACTTGTGAAACTGGATAAAAGCACAGGACAGAAAGAATGAAAGGAAAAGCAAAAGAGTATTGAAGTGAACCAAAAAGAAAAGAGACAATATTCACTCACATGAAAATATCATAAAATCAAAAGAGATAGTTAAAAAAAGAGAGAAAGAAGTGAATACAACAAAATAAAAATAAAGGTAAGAAACCTAAATAGTAAAAATGAACAACAGCAACAACAAAAAGCAACCAAACAAACAAAAAACAACCAGACATAAAAAGGAAATCCAATCAAAGAAAGAAAGAGAGAAAAAAAATTAAAAAGATAAAAATCCTCTGGCGTCTAATAAAATTCCTCTGTGGCATTCTACAAGTCAGATCCAGGAAATCCGCTGTGCAATCCCTCCAAGATTTCAGTAGGATTTCTGCTCGGTATGAGCCTTATCATGGCTTCTGGACGTGGAGGCTGAGACTGGTCTTAAGGGAAGAGCGTTCTATATGTCAACTTCTCACTGTGATCGTCCCTGCAGCACTATCCTTGTTCCCTTCGCTAGGGAACACCAAGAGCTGCTCCCAACTGTGTACAATTGGCTCTTTCAGACCTTGCAAAGCTTCCTCTATTTCACAGTCTTGACTCCCCGTAAGTGTTGATCTTTGGTCAGAGGGAGTACCCTTGTCCCATTGAAAGCCAGGGCTGCTTTCCTGCTTATGCTTCTGGCAAGGCCACGCTGTTAGGCACAGACCAATGGTCACTTTGAGTCCTTTGTATTTAGGGCCCAGACTGGCTTTTCTTTAGCACCAGCACAGTCTACATGGTCCCAGCTCCTATCTCTTGTCCAAATCCCCTCCAGTCGGCTTCCCAACTACCTGCAGTCTACTATGACTGGATGACTCTTTCCTCATTCCACTCCAAGATGTCAGTGAAGTGACCCCGGACTCTTCTGCTGCTCGAGTTTGCCCCGAGTCCCTTGAAATAAACCGGCAGCTGCACCAGAGCACTTTTAGAGCTGTATGTCTATGCACAGGAGCGCAGCGCATGCTCACCTCACTCCCCAACCCTGGCGCTGCGTGCGCCCTCCTCTGCTGCTTCCTCCTTTTCCCCAGTGACAAGCTGCTGGTCCCCCTGCACCTCCACGATGTTGGCCTTTACAATTCTGTGTTACATTTTCCTATGCTATGCTGCTGTGAAGACCTCAGCCATAGCGCACCCTCCCTCGGGGCACCCTGCTTCCTCCACTGCCCCAGAGTAAGGGAATGTGGAGGTCCCACCTTATAATGTTTATTTTTATGAGCTCTTTTAAATTTATTTAGAGATAGACTTTCATTGCATATCACTGAGTGTACATGAAAAGTATAAACAGTATAATTGAGGAAAAGATGCTTCAGGAGAGTAGGTGACATATATAATTCTCCAAAGAAGTAAATAAAAGTGATAGAAATTAAAACACTTATGTTGCTGGTCGTTAAGGAGAATATGCTTGTACCTACAGTTCCATTATGAATACTTATAAAGAAGACAGCTCTTGATTAGATGATAGTAATGGCAAGAAGCCAACAAAGGGGTTTGCACTTTTCTGGCTCGATATAGCCCTAAGCCAGGCTAATATTTATTAATTATACAGAATGCCGCAGGACTAAAATTTTGTACCCGTCATTTGTTAGGAAATGTTCTTCTCCGCGAGGAACACCCAAGTTCATTCACCTAAGTTAAACTGGAGGTCTTCAGCTTTGTTTTCCCCTCACACTTCCGTTTTTGTCAGGATTACAGGGAGTTTACTGGGAACCAGGCGCAGTTAAGGACTTGCCTGAAGCTTGACTGAAATGCAAAGACAGTGATTCAAGTAAGGATACCAAAAACAGTACAAGATAGGTTCATGCAAAGTCAGTTAGCAATGAAATGTATTATTAAAGTACAGAAAAAGGAGAACTAATAAGAAATACTATACACGGCACTGTTGGGACAAGAGAGGATTTCCAAGGCCAGACTTCAGGGGCTGGCAAGGATTCAGATATTCTGTGCACCTAGGTAGGAACCAACCCATGAAAATGAACCAAGTAAGAACTGGGTGAATGGGCATGTATCTCCTGAAAGACAAAACAGAAGCTTTTGCTGCCGTGTAGACAGAGTGTGACGTTGAATGGGACATCCTTTATCTGAGTGGGCTTTTGGGCAGCTGTCACAAAATCCTCTCTTCCAGTGAGATATCAGTGGCTTGGACAAGAAATCAATAATGACGGTAAAATAAACACTATTACTATTAATGTCAAAAGCGTTAATGATATTTCAGCTTAAGCAATAAGCAACCATGGCAACTAGGGACTTTAGCTCCAGATGCTTGCAGAACTATGTGCTTTGATGGACTGAAAAATGTCTTCTTATTTTAGAGGAATTCAAACTCCCTTATTTTTTATTTAATAAATATTGACTGAACACCTATAATTTGCCACACATTTTTTCAGGTGCTTATGTCAATTTTTTTATAGAGAAAATTTAGGCTTTTGTGCAGAGCTATGCCAGTTCAGTTCCAACTACTCAGAGAAAATAACAACTCTGCGCACACACTTATCAAATTTGTGCATGAATGATTATTTAACTATGTAAATTATATAGGGCATTAATCATTACCAAACTCCTGCACAATGCTTTGGAATTATTTTATAGTGCTCACTTTTGCCATGCACAGCTACTTCTTTTCCCAGAAAGTTTACAAGCTCTTTGTGAACTAGGTGTCTAATTAATTCTTTTGGATTTTTTTGTGTCTCGGTGAGCAGGGAATGGAAATTTCAAAGTTGTTAACTTAAGTGACTTAATTATGAAAAACAGTAGTCAAATTCTGCAATTGTAAAGTGAGAATACTCCTAATCTCACTTTGCACTAACGAGCAAAGGGAGAGAATTCTGACAGTACATTTGCAAGTGAGTTATTTTAAATATTATAAAGTTATTTTAAATATGTAGGCAATTATTATATGTGACTCATATATATGCAGCAGTTTTGTATGTTTCTCAGCTGATCCATTCATACTGATTGTAATTTAGTTTAACCAAATTAGAAAAACAGATGGCTTGAAATTTACTTTATTAATAACACATTTCAAACTGTTGACTCCTATGTACATGATGTTTTCTTATTTTTCTTCTAGTTACTTTTATAATTAGACACATATACTTATTTAATTTTAGTAGAAATGGAAAAATATCGACATTATTTTTAATACCAGTTTTCATTAAAAGCCCTCTCAGCATTGCTTGAACAATTATTGCTGTAGTGGAAAAATACACAAGGCCAAAGATTGTTCCTTTAAGGTAGAAAACATCTCTCAGCTCATTGATTGCTGAGGAGCACTTTATTTTCAGGTACTCAGGGTTAAAGCCAGATCCCTAGAGGGAAAAATGAGTGCCTTCATTCCTCTTGCATTTTCTCAGTAGTCTAGAGCAATGTTCTTCTATGAACAGAAGCTCAAGAAGTGCTGTTTGTTCACATTTAATGCAATTTAGTTTTAGTCATCTAGTGATGGTGAAATTTAAGGAAAAAGTATGAATGTTTTTGACTGTTAGTATCAGGAGCTCCCTAAGGAGAACAAGAGAAAAGACCCCCCATGCAAACACTTGGGAAACCCTTTGTACAGAGAATGTTTTACTTGTATTTCAGAAAGCATGGTTTCTTCCTCAACTGTTTCCTCTAGAGAATTCATTTTATGAAGAAAAGTATCTATCAAAAAACTTTGTGATGAATGTAGTTATTTCAACTTTAAGACATTTCTTTTTAAAATTTTTTTCAATATTGTCCTGCTGTATGATTTTGTATTCATCTGAGTGAAGCTATGACATATGATAACTGCAATTGGATGCTAGCACTAGTTGAATATTGGGGTTTAGAAATGTAATTATATTTTTTTTAGGAAGGCAGTGCAACTGCGATTTTTTTGGTTAAAAATTCAACACCTTTTTAATTTAATATTCCAATCCACATTTTCAATTGAAAATCACTCTCTTTATTTACATGGTAAAAATGCTTTGAAATGGATTCTCATATTGAATATTCTGGAAGATCATCATTTTAAGTAACTGGAATTCTTAACTAGAAATATATTGATTAGACAACACCCTGTGAATAATCATAATGCTCTCAGGAAAAGACCTTTCCATGGCAGGTGTGGAGATAGATGAGAAAGTATCCACTCTTAAAATCCTTTCAATGCCTATCTATGAGTAGTACTTCAATAACTGAGGGGTCTCTACGATGTGAGTGCAGGTAAAACCTGTCTTTTTTTAAAATGCAATTGATCTGAACAGAGGAGCTAAGCATCTTCTTTTATCAACTTACCATTACATTTTTGCATTTCCTAAAACTAGTCAGTATTCTGTTTTTAATGCTCGTTAAGTGCTTCACATGGTTTTAATCAGACCTTCCCACATAGGTTTGATATGTCTAGGTAGCTATATAAGATAGCAGCACATGAAAATATGGTTAATTCTAGTAGTGAAGAAATAGTAATGGCTATTTTTAGAAAGGTGTATGGGAAGGCAATGGTGATCAGTTGGGTGGAAGCAATAGACCAGTAACGGATGCACTAACGCAGAGGAGGGGCGCAGACCAGCTGGAAAGAGGGTGTCCCGCAGAGAAGACGGCTCTGAGGGGCGGTGACCGCTGGGGGGATCTCTTCATCGTGTCACTTCGTCACAGTGTAAAAACTTCTCTTTTACTACATTTTGAATGTTTGCATGTTTGTTTGTACATGTGCAAGTTGGTTCTTAATTAATATGACATAGATGATTAATTTTATTATTTTCATTTTTTATTAGTGCACACCGGCAGTGTATAATGATTACCTTCATCACGGGGAAGTATAGATGTTTGTAGTACATCTTAATTCTCTTTTTGTCCCCTTCTCCCTCCTCCCTCTAACCCTTCTCCTCTGCACAATTACAAAACCTCTAATTATCTTTTTCCTTTCAATTCTTCTTCTTTTTTGGTCTGTGCCATTCAATTTTTTAGCATACATTTATTTATAACGTGTCAGTACATGTATTCAGTACATAAAGATTTCATTGATTGTAGGAGATTGATACATGTACATATTTCAATCCTTTCTTTTTCCCTCCTCTGTCCACCCTCCTTTCATTTTCCAGCATCAGATACATATATTTTTCTTATAAGATATGATAAAATAAATTGTATGTTCTTTGCCCTATTAGTCTCATTTTCAATGTGTATAAATGCTTAATTTTAAAACTTAATAGCATGGAATTGTAACCTTGACAGTTAATTGCAATAAGGCAGCTTTGATAAATGGAACAGATATATAATTTGCAGTTCCCAGCACAAAATAAAAGTACTGATGCCTTTATTAGCAATTATTGAAATTTTTAGGAATTTCAAGAATTGTACTAAACAAAAGAACTCTCTGCGTTTGAAGTCTTGTGTACCTTTAAAGGAAATAGCACAAAGTGACTAGCAAAAGTGCTACATAAAGGATGGTTTTCCCATGCTAGACCTTAACAAGACTTTCAGGTTGCCCAGCTGTATAAGTCAGGAAATCAACTATATTAGCTGCTTTCTGTTACTATAGCAATATACCTGACACTATGTATTTTTATACATCAAAGATGTTTACTTTGTTCACAGTTTGCTGGCAGAAAATTGTAAACATCATAGTCTAGGCTCTGTGTAGTTCTCTTCTAACCATCATGGTGGAAGCATACTTGAGATGAGATATTACATCACCAGGCAAAACTAGATGCTACTGAGAGGCCGGCCTTGTTCTAACAACTCTCTTGTAAGAATTAACATAAGTACTATGCAGATTTCCCAAGAGCAGTACCTCCAATGATATGAGAGCTGCCCACTCCGTAGCCAACTCAAAACTCCCTACATCTTTTCACACTATCACGTGGGGTACCAAGTTTCAAACACATGAATATTTAGAAGGAAACACTTAAACTGTGCTCAAACCATGGTACCAATCAAGCAAAAAAAAAAAGAAACTTGAATAGAGGAAACAATGTTATGCATGGAAGCTGTTTATCAGATGAATGGTTAAGCTTTAGTATGATTATCTATTCAGATCAAAGACCAGGACGTGAAACTATAGAGGTACCTATGTGTCAGCGGTTCCAGGTATGTGTATGTAGGAAGGACAGATAGGACCTACCACACAGAACTGCCCAACTTGCACACCATGAGTAGTATCAGTACCTGCTTCATGAATCACACACGTTATGATTATTATTACTGTAGATGATTTCAGCCTCCAAGTATGGCTTCACCCAATGAGGTGTGACATATTCCACTTACAAACAAATAATCGCAAGAGAAGATACCACCATTTTAAATGGATGGAGCAAGTAAACAAATAAAGTGAGCATACCTAGGGTTGAAGAAGAAGATTTAAAGGGTCTTTGGCAAGATATTTGTGTTAATTTATTTTAAGATGACTTAAAAACTTCAAAAGTTTTATAAGCATAGAATCAAAAAAGAGTGGGAAAATGATGATATGTAGACTGATAAAACAAGAGATAGAGGATAATTCCTTCAAGACAAAAGAGTGAAATGAAATTTAATGAAGTGAAAAGTAATGTATCTGGTTTCTAACTGAATTTAACCGTTTTGAAAAGGGACATATTATATTGTAATTACTAGAACAAGGAGAACAATCAGAATTCAAAGAAAAATCTAGTAAAAAATATGAGCAAGGTCTGAGAATTAACTTACGCGCATCTAAGAGTACAAGTGTGTTGTAGGAGGAGAAATTTCACTTAAAGTTGTCAGTTAAGTGTCAATGGTTATTTAGTAAAACCCAATGCACACAAATTCAGAGAGCATAAATACAGTCCCCAGACTGGATAAAATAGAGAGGAAATTTCTGGAAGACTGGTGCAAAGAAACAAGACACTAATCGGTGATTTTTAGGGAGTTACAATTATTGCAAAGTGTTGTATGGGTAATCAATGCTTTGCTAGGAAATAATCAGGCATAGATTTTGTGTAACTAAAGAATGGGATAAGCAAAAATATATTTACAAGGAGCAGGAAACAGTTTTCTGAATATTTACAATTTTGTATGTGTGTAGTGTAACTGTTGGTTTTAAGAAACCTAATAACAATGTCATAAAATGCAGGTATTGACATTTTTAACCCTATTAAATAAATCTAATGAGCAAATTAGCAGGTTGTAATGTTAAATTTTTCTGAGGATTCTTTTTATATTTAGCTTTCTTTTTGTATAAAAGTAATTTTAATTAAGAGTGAATGAATTAAATTAAATAAGTGAAAGTGTGAATAAACTTAATTAAGAGTAAATGAATTAAATGAGAATTATAAATTCTGGATGAATTTCAGAAATCCATTATTGATGTTAGAATGCTCATAATTAGGGAAAAGAATGTAAAAATGAAATTGCTGATAAATTCAACACAAGGACATACATATATAAAATTCAACTCTTCATAAAGTTTCAGACACAATCCCAAAACAAACACACTTTAGTAAATAGAGTGGAAATTCTATTCTGTGAACTTCATATGGTTATAGCACTTACTTTGGCAGTGCTGATTACCATAAACTCATTATTTATTCATTGCACTTCTTAAATGTTCCAACACAAGTTGTAATAATTAATAATTATTCACAAGAACATGATTCTTCTGTTTGTTTTCCAATTATATACAAGCCACGATTGTCTTGCCTCTGTTCTGCCCTTTATTTTGCCACTGGGGATGAAGGGTTCTAAACTTCTTTCAGAAAATATATTCTGTGTTTTATTGTTGCTATAGTTGGCTTTGTGAATACTTGCTATTTCTATGAAATGATGCTTATCATGTAAAAATGTTAAATATTAGTATCTTTATAGGATGACTATCTTTATATGTCATCGTATAATTCAGACTATTAAACAACCATGAGACCTGAAGCACTTTTTATTAGACCCAAAGAAATTCTTGCTCAGTTACTTTGCTATTCTTTAAAACAAAAAGCATATTAAAAAAACTACCTTGAAATAAAGCTTTTTTTGTTGCTTGTATTCCTCCTTCAACAAACAATTCCTGAATTTCTCAAGCTTTATTGTACAGCTATAAAATGCTTAAAGAAGAATACACCCTTTTAGCCTGCCTCCTGCTAGCTCTGCCTCTGTAATTGCATGTGTGGGAAAAGAACCCCTTCTTACTGTGTAAGCCACTTTTATTTCCTGCCTCACAATCCCTGGCAACTTGGAAAATATTTCTAGCATTAGAAGCTAAAATTCAATGGATTCTCTGTACATCTTTTTTATTTTTTAATGGAACACAATAAACCTCTTTCTATTCAGCCTAACTAGAGAACAGAGTCTTTTATATTCAAGTGTACACCTTAAATCAATTTACCTGAACAAGCATGTTTATGGTTTATCTGTGGTTGCCACACGTTAAAAGTTGGTGTTAATGAACATTTTGCTAACATCAGGACAGAAACAATGCTTGATATATTATGGAAAGAGTCTTCAGATTAATTTCTTACACTAAATTTCATGTAGGAGTGTTAATTTCTATGATCCGTACAATGCTGTCAAATGCACTGTTTCACCGGGTGTGGTGGTGCATGCCTGTAAGCTGCAGGAGGATCGTTGCGAGTTCGAGACCAGCCTGGGCTGCAAAGTGAACTCAAAGCCAGCCAGAACTGCATAGTGAGACCCTGTCTCAAATCGACATAAAATAAAAGAACACACTGGTTCATACAGGACAAGTGCAGGACATTTTTCCAAGGCCGTGAAACAGATTTCCATAAGGTGTTGCTTGAAACAGTACACACTTGTATCACAGTTCCCCCATGCTCAGGAGTCAGAACCCAGCTCACAGGAGTTCTCTGCTCGGTCTGATACAACCATTGCAGAGGAGCTGGGAAGGGCAGTGCTCTGACCTACGGCTCATGGTCCACTTCTTTGCTCACATGGTTGGAAGCACAATTCTTTCCTTGCTTGCATCTCCAAGGTGAGCAGACTGGATTCTTCTAAGGCTGGAGTATTTCATACAAGGATCAGTTCATCAGGTCATAGCCACACAGGGTTTTTTCTGTTGTTTACACTAAACTGATTGGGCTGAGGATTTAGCTCAGCAGCAAAGCGCCTACCTGGCAAGCGCAAGGTCGTGAGTTCCATTCCCGGTACCGGAGGAAAAACAAAAATTTTTAAAAATAAATAAATAAAATAAACTGATGATGAGATTTACTTCTGAAAAAAATCTTTTACATCTCTCATACATACTTCAAGAGGTTCAGAAAAGCTTGCACACCAGAGTGTGGAACACAATGGATCCATCTTTAAATTTTTCCTCCCACATATACCTTTATAGTAGTGCTCAAAATACTTGCAATCATTTTAAAAGAATTATACTAAGAATATATACATACATGCACACTTTTAACAGGTTTCTGTGTACCTTCCATTGGAGAAATTTGGAGAACCATGTATATCTTCTGTTAGGCATATAAGAGCAGAAACAGCAAGAGACAGTTTTTTACTGTGTCTACTGTGAAGATTATTTTCATACTAAACTACCGAGAGATGTAAGGATGAGTTCTCCAACCATCTCTATTCCTTTTCTACTCCCTGTAGGCAGTTATGAAAAACCAGATGTTCTCTTAAATTAACTCCTTAATCTAGCCAAGCCAAAGCACCTGTGTCTATGCTTCAATAAAGAAAAATTTCAATAGTTAAGTTATACATTATGATCATTAATCAACTTAAATATTTGTTTCTAATTTTATCTTCAGTGGGTGTTAGAGGATAAATTACTTTTAAAATGAGTAATTAGTAATTAAGAAAGAATTTCAAAGAGAATATCAAAGAAATACTCTAAATTTACTCAATATTATCCAAAGAAACTCAATTCAGTGTATAATTATCTAACACCTGGCATGCTAATAATAGTATCATTTTTTGTTCATGTATGTTTTAAGGCTAGCAAAGTTTTAAAAACCAATAATTTTAATATTATTCAATTTTCAAAGTAGAAGTAGGAATTACTGAGTCATAACAGTTAAAAGGGCCAATATTCTATATTTTTAGTTTTTATTCAGAAATTGAAATAACAATGTTTTAAGGTCTTATCTAGTTCCAGCAAGGGTATCTATCTACCTACAGCATGTTTCTGAACTTCAAATGGATATTTCTTGATAACTATAATTCTCAGACTCAGCTGGATTCCAAGATGTTCCAGACAGTATTAGGTTATTTTTTTATTCAAGGTAAAACAGACAATGCAATAATTAAGGATAGTACAAAATTGAAGAACTGTTTAAATATGTATATCTAACCCTAATCTATTGGTCCAATAAAAATTTCTCTGATTTCCCCAAATTTTGACTTATTGCTTAAACTTTTCAGTAAATAAAATTTGTGCTACCTTGTAGGAAAAGAAAAGTAAATTCTAAGAAGTTGGGAGAAAACTCTTCTTTCTTATACTCTGTTTATCCAAGTAAAATATTCCTGTAATTGTGTGGTTGAAAGATCACAAGATTTTCTGTCAGTTTTACCTTTGGAGAATCACAATATGATCCTACTGTCTGGTACTCTAAATTCATTTCAATTCTGTAGGTCTCCATTACCTTTCGTATAAATTGAAAGGTAGAGAAGCCTGCATTATATTTGGCCTGACCATCATTAAAGTTATGTGAAAATCACATCATAATGTCTGGCCCATAGAGTGTAGTCAAGAATGTTTTTCTCCCATGTTGTACCTCTTCCAACTTTGTTATGGTTTATTTGTAGATGTCCCTCCCAAGCCTCATGTGCTCCTACCTGGGTTTTTTGTAAGGTGATGGGATCATGGGCATGTGATAGGCACACATCAATGGATTAGCCCACCCAGGATTTTGTAGTTAAATGTGGGAGGTAAAGCCTGGTCAGAGACCTGACCCATGAGATTTTATCTCCCTCACCTTCTCTCTCCTTCCTGCTATGCCATGCGTGATTTTTCCCCTGCAGTACCTCTCCACCATGCTGCCCTACTTTGCAGCCAGCCTACTATGGACCAAACCTCCACAAACTGTGAGCCAAAATAAATCTCCCCTTCCTCAACCTGTGGGCATCAGGTTCTTTGTCTGATCACCAAAAAAAGTAAGAATCCTCTGTCCTCCTTTCTTCTTTTTTTCTCATTTTTAAGAAAACTTTATTGAGACATAATTCACAAAATTCACCCTTTTAAAATGTGTAACTAAATAGTACATAATTTTAATGTATTTGTAAATTTTGGCAGCCATCATGATTTAAGTTTAGAATGATTCCATCACCTCTGAGAGAAAGTTAGTTGGCACACCCATCTCCCCGTCACCAGACTACCTCTAACTTCCTGTTAAATTCCACAGATTTCCCAATTTTGAATGTTATGTGTAAATGGAATCGTATATGGCATTTTGTGGTTGACTTCTTTCACATAAAATAATGTCTTGAAAGTTCTTTTGTATGCATAGCATGCATCAGTGATTCTTTCTTTTTGTGGTTGGATAGTATTTGGATGTACAACATTTACTCATCCATTCAGCCACTGATGGACATTTGGGCTTTTTCAGACGTTCTAGCCAGTATGAAAATGCTACTATTGACTCTCTGGTTAAAGCTGTTGCATAATTATGTGCTTTTGCTTTTGTTTGGTATATCTCAAGGAGTACAATCCTGAGTCATATGTTACTTGCTTTTTTTCCAGAACTATACAAATGTTTGTCAAAGTGTCTGCATGTTTTGACTCCAAACAGTTACGATGGGGGTTTCCCACTTCTCAGATGCTAGCATTTGTTTTTACAGGCTGAGCATCCCTTACCTGAAAACCCAAAATCCAAAGTGCTCCAAAATCCAAACGGGTTTTATTCCAGTCACAAAACCACAAGTTTTCATTATCTATCTGATGTCACTTAACAGGTTTGAAACAAAATGCAACTGAACTAAATATATTGTATAAAAGCATCATCAGGTCGCTTGCACAAGATGTATGTATCAGTGCATCCATGTTTACACTTGGAATCCACCTACAAGATTTCATTATTTGTATGCAAAGATTCCAAAATCAGAAAAAAAAAAAAAAAGGTGAAATCTGAAACTCTTCTGGTTCCAAGGATTTCAGATGAAACCTTTTCAACTTCTCTCTGCATTTTAATGTAGATTTTCAAATAGGTTCATGGGCCTTATATTCCTTTTCCTTTCCTTTTTCCATTATTATTTGATTAGATTTTATTATTGCATTTGAGATATTCCTTACAGATCCTGTATATCAGTGTCTTACCAGGCATATAATTTGCAAATATTTTCTCCTATTTTAAGTTATATTTGTACATTTTTGTGTCATTTGTAGCAAAATTTTTTCATATTCTGTAAAAACTAGTAAATCTTTTTTTTCTTCTATTTTTTCATTGGTATTGGTATAATAAGTTCAATCCAAAGAGCACTGTCTGGAAAACAGAAAAAAGTAAAGAAATCTGATGAACACTATCTCAGTCAGTCAATATCAACAGTAAGAACTCATGCTGGTAAATTGTTATGATGGGATGGAAGTTTTTACTTCTGTAGTCTTCCTCTCAAAAGTCATAGTATTCTATCATGAGAAAGATATTAGGCACATCAAAGTTATGAAATGTCCTAGAAAATACCTGACCTTTATTCTTCAATGCTGTTAATGCCATTAAATAAGGAAACTCGGTCTCCATCTTCAACAGGGAAGAACTTAAGGAGACATGATCTCCAAACGTAATGCGGCTTGTGTAGGATTCTGGACCATGGTATCCTGCATGGAGTGCTGGACCACAGCACCCTACATGGGTTCCTGGTCACAAACAGGACCTCACATGAAAACTGAGAAAACCCAAAGACTACATATACTTCATTTAATAACAACATATCATCACTGTTTCATTAACGGTAATAAATGCACCAAATTACATGGCAATATTGATAGCAGGGGATGGAAGAGGGTGCATCTCAGTAGACGAGCCTATGCTTGGCATCTGTGAGGCCCTGGGATCAGTCTTTTAGTAACCGTCCTCCCAAATGAGGAAAACTTGGCAAAATACCTAGAGAGACTGTGATATTGCAATGATTTTTTCTACGAACTGGAGACTAAAGTACATTTAAGACAAAAATATTAATTTGTAATTAATTTTTTCATGTTAATTGCATTCTATCCATGAAGCATGAGAAATAAAATAGCCTTTAGGCAAAATGCTACAAATTGTTCAAGTATGTTTAAGGATTGTACGCTTCCAAAGGAGAAAGAGTGCACATTTGTGGAACAAATACTTGGTTCTCTTGAATTGCCAGGGCCTGTGTGTGGACCACACCGAACCTGAGAAACTGCTAAGGACGGAACTGATTAACCTCCTAATTCTGGGACTTTACTTCCAAGAAGTAAAGTCCAAATTTCTCAAGGTGAAGAGCCAAGAAAAATCCCTTCCTGTTTCCAGTTTCATTAGCTTTCGTAATTAACTAAGTCTACAATTACATTCAGGTATCAGGATAAAGCTAAACTTCAGTCAATAGTAGCTAAATAATTACACTTATGTATTGAAATAATACAGAAGGCTTCACATATATATATGAATTTCTCTCCAAACATTAAAAATATTGTGACTGAAAATTGTGTATATGTATGAGCATTTTGTCTATCATTCAAGAGTTCATTAAAAATTTCAAAATTAAACTGTGGAAAGCATTCCTATGCATATACTGTCTCAGATACTTGTGTCTACAAAAAGGAGAGAAATAGTATAAAATAAAAACCAGTCTTTCTAGTACAGCTTCTCAAAATTTAACCACTCTTGCCGTCTTTTTCTGTTTTCAAGCAAATTAATGCATATAAATCTATCAAACGCTTTTCAATGGTTCAGATTGAAGTTTAAGAATTATTTCACCAACTCCTGCTATGTGTAAGGAAACAAAATGTTACTCTGTCTCAGAAGAGCAGGTTTTTCTACTCATAGTTTACATTGAGGCTATTGAGTCTGAGGGAATTTACTGAGGCATTTAGACTTAAGGAGTGATCACCGGGGAACCCTGCTTCCAGCCAAGTACCTTTCTTTCTTTCATCCCCTACTCCCTACTGAGGCAGCCTGTTGGATAAAAGCGAGGTAACTCTACAAAAGCAAGGAGTGATCTCCTCACAGGAAGAGAGAGGAGGAGCTGAGTGATGCTGCTCACACAAGCAGACTGATTAGAGCTAATTGTGCAACTAATGCATTCTTTCTAACTTCTTGGCTATGCATTTCAAGTTTCCTTATTGAGCTATGAAGTAACCACAATTATTCACTTTTTAGATGACACCAATTTTGCTTTTCTTCTAAATGTGTAATATAAAAGCCTTTGGCTGAGAGGATTATTTTTGTTTGTTTTCTTCTGCCTTTTTTTCCTTACTTATTTGAGTTGTATGAACTTAAGTAATACAGGGTCCTAAGTACATACAGAGTCTGCCAAGAAAATGTATGCACACTTCAGGAAAAGAAAAACTTGTATAAATATTGTAATGTTAAATTTATTGAGATGTCATGAGATTAACAGATGTTACCTTTGGCCTCTACAATTACAAGAGGGGCTCAAAGTGGTAGTCAGAAGCTTCTAGACATTTATTAGTGTGCTGAACTGCTGCTTGGGTAACCTTAAACATTGAGATTACTGCACATGCATTTTTAATTTCTCTAAGATCTGGTAGTGGGTGGGTTTTCCACAAAGTACAACATCCTGTCAGGCTTCCCACATGAGGATAACACCATCTCTTTAAAAACATCATATCACTTTTCCTTTCCTCAAGTGTGTGTACATATTTTTAGTGGACTTTGTACACATAATGACAAACTCAGGACCTTTGATTAATAACTCTATTTCCAAATTTTTACAGTAAGGAAAGATGGAGGTGTATATTATATAACATTATAAATATTAATGGCTAACATGAAAACTATTTCCAAATATCATACAAACAGTGGTACTTATATTACATTTTCCCAAATGTCTAATATTTATTAAGGTAATATCTTGAATGAATATATTTGACATAGGCTAGAGCTGAAAGACACAATGAGGTTCAAATTTGCGTTTTAATATTGAACTATCTTATCTGTTACAATGAAATAATTCACATGTGTATACCTCCTGGAAAAATAACAATACATAATTGGTTGGAAAACAATGAACCATTTTGTTTTTCTTTTAATGTTCCTGGAAAAGTTTACAAACTGTTTTACTTCACATCATTCCCTTACTATTTATTTATTTATTTTCTTAAGGAAGGAAAGGTTTATTTTTTTTTTATTTTTTTATTTTTTGGTTTTTCTCCGGTACCGGGAACCGAACTCACGACCTTGTGCTTGCCAGGCAGGCGCTTTGCCGCTGAGCTAAATCCCCAGCCCCCAAGGAAAGGTTTATTTAGCTCACCGTATGTGGAGATTTCCGTGCATAATCAGCTGGCTCCAAGGCAGGGTGGCGTGGCAGAAGAGCAACAGTTTATGGCAGCGGAAGACAACAAAAACAAAATCCCTTTACTATTTATAAGGAGCCTTTTTCAGAGTTGTGCATCAGCCCTAGCTCCATTGCTCAGCTGCTAGGAAACCCTGGACATCTTTATCTATTTGGGTTCAGTTTCCTCATCTGTAAAATACCAATATAGTAATAATACATTTGCAGCAAAGTCAGAAAATGCAATGCATCTACATTCTACATTAAAGTCTACCAGGAAGTGTTTTTGCTCTGTCTTTCATCTGATTTCAGAAAGTGAAAAAGAAGGAATAAGAAGAGGGGAAATGAAGAAATAATCCAGCCTGAATTTGAAGTTAAAGGTTAGATGGACATTGGTACCAACACTTGTTTATGTATAAAAACAAAGCACCTGGAGACATTTGATCTTCTTGTTAGGATACCACATTCACAAGTCACTTATTCATATGGAAATTCCCACATAATTAATGCTAATGCTTATTCCAATTTATTTCACTATTCAGATCCAGTCTCTGGTGAACTTTGTTTCTATCCTTTCATAGCTGAAGTCTTTTAAATTTATCTTCTCAAGACTTTAAAAATGAGATGACTTTACTAATTTAATGGAGCTGAAGCACAGAGTAAGTAAGAGGGTTAATTAATTTGGGGGCATTCAAGCTTTATTTTTGATAAAGTAAAAGGTAAATATGAAGCTAAAGTAAAACTGCTTGATCAGAGTGGAGCAATTTTAAGTGTGCTAACTAATTAGTTTAGAAACCTGTTCTAGGTTTGTCAGTGTGTAGAAGACTCTAAGCCCAGTTGTGTAGAATGAATCTTAACTGTATACCTAAAACCACAATTTGTTACCAGTGATTGACTGGAAATATGTTGTCACTTATGTGTGCACTCTGATCGTTTGCTACCCGAGATTTGGCAATTTACTTGTTGAAGTTATATTTCATATCATTTAGATTTTAAAATTTCTCTCTCAAAGTTTCTGAGTCTTCTTATATAAATTGTTCAAAAAACTTTGTAAGAGGCAATTTTAACTATTTGAACACTTAAAATAGACTTGCACTGGAAAATATGTCAAAGTTAAAAAAATTATTCAGTGCATATATAAGTTCATTAAATTCTTTAATTAAATTTTGTACTGTATCTTAGTGTTCTAAGTCTTTGGTATGGTAGGGTATGGAAATTGGAAGTCTTTGACCCACTGAAATATCTGAGCACCCACCATAGTAGAATCAAACCAGTACATTTTGGTATAGTTTAATATCAAGTGCACAATATCGCCTCTGAAATACACTTGATAAACATTGTTTAACATCAGTGTACCCAGTTTTTCAAATCTATCTTCAAGTTGACATTAAAAATCAGGAAAATCAACAATTTAAATACAAGAAAAATCAATCAGACCAATTGAGAAGATGGAACCTTTTACAGGATGATTGTTCAAGTCAGAAATTTAGTACCACAAAAAAATGAGACATTGTTTATATTAAAGAAATGTATGGAACATCACAGTCCAATATAATGTATCTAATTTGTCAGATACTTTTCAAAATTATTACATACTTTCTGAATATGATGATCACATTTACTTTAGGGAGTTAGCATGTACATAATACATCTCAATTCTTTTTCCTTTCCTCTTCCTGTGCTCTCCCTCCAGTTCTAGATCCCCTTCTCATTAGATCAACTAAATAAAAAGATATTTGGGAAAAACCAGTAGAAATAAGAAGATATGCTAATAGTTAGACAGTATTAATTAATTTTTGCATTGTCTTTTTGGTGAGAAACGGTATTCTAATTAGTTTATAATAGAAAAATGCTTTTATATTTTGGAATTCACACTGAAGTATTTTGGGATCATCAACATAAAGGTGCTATAAAATATTAGCAAACATGGATAAAGTAGATATAAAATACTGCGATCAATGTTCTCTCTTAGTGATGGGAACTCAAGGTCCATGTTTTTCTCTTGAGAGCTTGTTTGGAGGTTCTAGCAGGGGAGCGCAGCTGTATACCCTTTACCGAGAAACAGTCCTCCTCTGTCAGGGGTGGTCGCCCTCTTCCACCGAGCGCGCAGCTTTGGGAGGGACACACATGGAGCGTCGAGGCAGGAAGGGGACAGCCGGCCAGATCAGCCGAATCAACCCTGCTGATCGGTGGGGTGACAGATGTCTCAGCCACTTGCCCTCACATCCTCGTTCTTTTTTCTTTTTCTATTTCTATACACGGTGGCGTCTCACTTTTGGAACTTAATTCTTTTCACAGGGAGGACAGACATGGTCACGTTAGTCACCTGATGTGGAGTTCTTGAACAGAAACAAAATTTGGGGGAACAGTTCTGTTAGGGAAATGAATTGTTTGAAAAAAAAAAAAGAAAAAAAAAAGTGTTCACGAGCCAAAGTATTACTGTGCTTGAAAATTTTAGCAATAAAAGGTAATATAAAGATAGAATCATTTTGAAGATAAACAGAAAAATGTGTCTAATTTAAGTAATTTTCCTGCAACTGTTCACCATCCACCTACCGTATGATAGGCTGGAGACAGTGTAGGAGCTGCTCCTGCTCCGGGCACCGCTGTCATGGAGCGAATAGTGTGAGGAGACGGTCGGCACTAAGTTATAGTAAGAGATGGGAATAAAATGCGAAGTGATGTAAGTGTACAGCATGTGGGCCTAACCGGGTCAGAGAGAAAAATGAGAAATTCCAGGAAACATATTTTATGAAAAGGATGTCAAGGGCAGATAAAGAAGACGTTCTGGTTAGTGGATGACCTTAGAACTTCTAGTAAGGCCCCTGACTTTAAAAAATTCATAATTCATTAAAGAATGGGCAAAAGCATAACGTGGTAGGAAAGCAAAAAGTGTATGAGGGAGGGATTTAAAATAAGAAAGGAGTGGTAGACAGCTGCTGAAGTTCTTCTAAGTTAGCACAAGTGGCTTTGAGAGGATAATGGGAAATTGTTGTATAAGATTAAGATAACTAAACAAGTAACTGTTTTGGAAACCTTGTTCTTGCTGAAATGAAAATACGCTATGACTGTGAGATATGACTTTGAAACAGTAGGGATACATCTTGTACAGCAGGGTAAGACATGAGGGTGGCTCATGAAGTAGAAAAGGAAGCTAGTACCAGGGTACATGACTCTGGGAGCTCAAACCTGAAATGCGTTCTTCAAGATCCTCAAGCTCCCTTGTCAGAATGGCAGTGTGATTTGTCAGCACGTCCTGTGCTCCGATCGTGACCCAGCTGGGCGCTGAGATCTGTTTCTTCTGTTCAGAACTCCTCTCCTTCTTTATCCTCTCTGTGCATGGGGTGGTCCAGATTTCGTGCGCTATCTGCAACTTGTCCTGTGAGGCTGAGCCAGGATCCCACAAGCAGGCCTTTGTTCAGAAAGCCATCCTTGTGGATATGATACAACCACTACCACACTGCGGTACTTGCTTTCATAATCCTAGCGATTCAGGCAGACAGTGAGGCCAATACACTGATTTGGGATAACACCTCCGTTGGACAGAAAACATGTTCTGGGGTCCAGCACAGCCGGGTGCTGAATTTCAGGTTTTTGAGAGTATATGATCTGAGTTTCTACTTCAATGTGGATTTAGGTCTATGACAAAGTGTCTCAACCTCAGCACTACTGATATTCCATGGGGTACAAGTTTATGTTTTGGGTCTGTGCAGTGTAGGAGCTTATTAGCATCCCTGATATCTACTCATTCATACCTGTAGCAAAGTTCCCGCCTTGCCCTTTGTGGTCTCATTGTGACAAATGACAGTGTGTTTGGACATTATACATCTTCTGGGTGACAAGGCAGGCTATTGGATTGGGACTATAACCCACAGCCTCTTGCTTGAGGGAGACAAACTTGCTTCACTCTTTTCCTTCTATCAGGGCACTCAGAATTTTGCTCTACCTCGTTTGTCCATCTTTGGATATATCTTTACCCAGGACATTCACCACTACTACTATGTTATAATAATAGACCTCACTAGTCACTGGGGTGACACTGTTGCATCAGATTCAGAGGAAAAATTCTTTGTGTAAATGGATAAGTACTTCTGTTCTTCCCTCTAGATGGCTCTGTGTGAAGGAAAGAGGTAACATTAATATTTAAAGACATCACACTCTCTGAAGCAATCAAGACAAGACAGAATTGAAATATGTGTTGTTCTATATTTACCTTTCAAATGTTTAATGGTGAATTAGTATATCCAGAAAATAAATAACACATTTCCCCACTCCAGACAAGGCTTTCATTTGTAGTCATCTTGAGTACAGTAACAACTCTTGAGAAAACCACTGGACACCAAAGATTTGGGCATCAAAGACAAACCAGATCATGGGGTTTTGTAGGTAATACTGTGGGCCACGCAAAATATTAGATGTGAGCGAATGTCAGTACGACCTAAGGAATATTGAAAGCATTGCAATGCTAACATGTTATGTCAAAATTGGGCATAAAACAGGAGCTAGAATGGTACATTTGTGATGAAGCAATAAGACGATCGCTGGATTTAAGCAAAAAGATATGAACTGCATTATGAGTAATTTTAACATGTTCTGAGAAAATCGACAAACATGCAGGCACATTTCATCTACCCAGTGTTTCAGTTCTTATCCACAAGTCACTCTACTTGGTACGTGCTGAGGATTAATGACTTTTTAAAATTATCCGTTTGAATTTTTAAGATGAGGTCTTGCTAAGTCACCTAGTTGTGCAGGCTGGGCTCAGATTTGTAAACCTGCTCTAACCTTCCAGAGTGCTGGGCCTAGAGGTATCAACTGCTGTCTTTTAAGTATTGTCTAATCAGCCATTTTGTTGGACTATAAATGTGTTTTCTGAATTTTCAAAAAAATTATGCCACTGGAGCAGTAATTTGTCTTTAATGTTCTTAGTATTCATCGAAATTACTGTCCACTTTCAGAAAAAACAGCAAAAGTCAGATTTAATTTTGTTTTTATCTTTTTCACTTACATTTAAACCACTATAACTCCAGCTAATTTTGTGCATGAAGGGATGGTGGTATACATAGTCCAAAATACCCCAAATCATAAAGCTTGCATGAGTTTTCAAATTGCACTAAATCAATGTAGAGCACTCCAGACAGCCAAACAATAAAAATGAAAGTGCTGTGCAGCAATGCCTTGATTGACAGTTGAAAAATGTTGTAGTCAATACTTATCCTCCGGAGAGGATATGAAGTAGCCACAAATTCAATAACATCCCTCCGTACATAACTGGACTATTGCCTCAATTTGTTCTCACACCTTTCCGAGTTGATCTTAGTTGATATGATTATGGGCTGGATTCCACCTCGTAATAGAGAGCAATGTCATGTTTAACACTAATTCCCCTTTAGTCATTGTCTACGGAATTTCTCAACATGGATGCAAGTAGATGTTTTGGCATAATTCCTAATGTCATAATCAGTTTTTAATTAGTGAGTACATCAACGGTGTCCTCCATCACTACCCCGTGTTCCTACTATTAATACCGTTCTGTGCACCTGAGGAGAGGAGAGAAATTAGAAGTCAAAACCTTTTCCCTTATTATCAGTCGGGGATGGAGACAGCATTTGGGAATCTTTTTTTCTTCTCTGCGTGATTTTTGGCTGGTAACGGTGGGCTCTGGAGGGGGATTTTCATTGCTCTTGAGCACTCAGCCACCACCGTATGTCTCCTTCTATTTTTTCATGAAAAAAAAAAAAGCACCTAAATAAGTGCTTATTTTATGCCACTTTTATTTTAAGAATTGTAGTGGACTGACAACTGGTGCTCAACTTATAAGCCCCAGCTGAACTGAGTAAGTGTGGTGCTGGGTGTGGGAGGTCCATCTGAGGATTGTTGCCAGGAGTACAACAGGCAGAACTGGAGAAGTTGTTAGGCTGTTGGGAGTGGAGACAGGCTGTTAGGAGCTGTTGGTTCTGTTGGAGGAGCTCATCATACTGGCTTTCCTGATGAACTTGGCTGTCTTCATCCTGCAAGGAGCTCTGGACCTTGTTGGCACTGAGAATAGGTTCAGTTCACTTTGGGGGAGCTCTGGTCCTCGCCTTGAACATCACATCCTGGCTCCGGAGGAGAAGATGGTGCACTTCCTGTCTCCGGGAGAAGCTTGCTGTGTTGGTTTTCCTCATGGGAACTCCGC
>NW_004955447.1:12356064-12387837 GCF_000276665.1 Chinchilla lanigera
GGCCCTTGGCTAGTTTCCTTGGTCTTAGTGTGTGGACAGATTTCCTGTACTCTCTTGTATATCATTCTTTGTGTGACTATTATAAATAATCTTATAAAATATGTGTCCTGTGTTATATTGCTCCCCCTTGCAAAAATAAGCCCCAAACCATAACAAGAATACAGTATGGAAACCTTCGTTTCTTGTAATTTTACCTATATCCTATAAGGTGGGATATTAATTCATACATCAAGCAGTCTGTAAATGCTGAATCTGTGGGTCCTTATCAAGATTGTGGAACACACCGAAGATGACATAGCCAGAGAGAGTCTGCCCTCCCCAGTGCGCAGGCGGGCCATTCTGGTCCTAAATAACCAGGCTTGCGGTTATCCCCAGATTTCTATTGTGAGTACTGCTTTGTGTCAGGTCGAGAATTAAAGAACAAAAACATTATTTGAGAGGATTTTATACTTTTCTTTGCCTGGAGCCATAATTAATGTCAGTATCTTAAATTCTCAAAGGGCAACACAGCACACCCTGGAATAGAATTTTTTATTTATGTAGTTTATTTAGATAGTATAATTTATGAATGACTAATGGGTAGATAAAATTTAACAGTGGAAGGGAAGAAGAAAGAAAAGGAGCGAAGGGATACATAGCTTTGCACACTTGCATGCCTCTCTTCCAAAATTTATAATCAGTGATGGCATTAGAAAACATTGCATTGCATCTGAACATTTTAAGGTATTACAAAGAGGAAAAATTCTATATAGTTAATTTACAACTTGAGTTTTAACTCATTAGAAATGCAATAATTTTTTCCAAGTGCTCTATCATCATTTGACAAAATGTTCTTACATAAAAGAGATTATTTCCTAAGGCTTATTTCTTCATCTACAGCTACTTTAGAAATTTATTTAAACTTTGTAATTTGAACTTACGTTTTTAAAATATGCTGACTATTGCAATATTGGAGTAAAACAGACACACTATTATATTTAAAATTACTTCCTGAACAGATGTAAGATAAAACACATTTTGGAACACTGACAGGGGGTCGACATCTAGAAAAATATGTGCATGAAATCAGAGTTTGTTGTAATATTTGTCAAAATTTCTATATACCATAGCCCCTCAATAAATAAAAATAAATCATTTAAAATAGATGTTGATTCAAGGAAGCATGAAACTGCACTTAATAAAGGTCAGAACAAAACTGCAACACACAGCAGCAGACACGACAGGGAGACATGGACAGACCGATGGGAAGGAAATGAAACATAAATGGAATACCATGGAGCAGGAAAATGGAAAGTTGAAGCATATGCAATACTTAAAAATAGGAAAGTCTGTAGTAAAGTAAGGACAAATTCTGAAAAAGAGGGTTTTAAATGGAAAGTGTAGTGCTTTTTACCAGACGGAGAATAGATAAATCCATCAAAGAGCATAAATGATTAATGAAGCTGTTCAAACAGAATTGAAGACGGATTAAAGCATTGGTGTTGATCATCATATTCAGGACTGTCAAGGCTTCCGGGGTTTGTGCCACAGGAGCTCAGCTGAGGCAGTTTATCAGGGAGGACTTAGACTGCCGAAGACAGTGCCTAAGAGGACGCTAGTAAGAGTTGAAGGGAGCCGTGTTACGCCTATGATTAGGTAAATGTATATTTTCAGCTAAGGTAGGTGTGATGCAAAAATCTCTTACTTTTTTATTATGTTTTTATTTTCTTTATGTTTGGTTACTAAAAATTACATAAAGACATATTAAATGGTGCCCATACTATCTTATATTGAGTGTGGTTTTCTTCCTTCTTATCCAAAATACTTCATAATAATAAAGAAAAAATTCTCAAGGATTTTTTCCTCAAATCCTATCTTAGGAGCAAATCAGTGTTTGTCAGGTAATGCCTCACTCTGCACGTTCCCTGGCCTTTGAAGCCCTCATTTGCGCATAAACCACTGGATATTTGGGGTTTTTGACTGTGACTATTACTAATTCATGTACTCTGAATCCCTTAGGAACTCTGTGTTCAGGAAGAGAAAAAAATAAAAACCCCTTTTATGTTTAATAAGTACAAATTTCATCAGAGCTATTTCCAACAAGAAAATGTTAAAATGACATTTCTTTAAAGTTCTAAATAGATGTAATTTTTTATTAAATATTTTCCCCTGGAATACAGCAATAATTTCATACAATATAGAATGATATAATGAAATATAACTAAGTTTAATTCAATTTTATGTAAACTTGAAGGAGTATATTATTGACATACCTCTTGGCTTTCATTTTCCCTCCTGTAAAATGGAAGACATTAAGTTTCAAACAACATGGCAAAAGATATGTTATGTCAGATGGAGTAAATATATTTTTAAATAGGAACTAAGTTCAGAACTACCCACAATTATTCACTTAACCTCTAGTTTTTCTGCAACTTTCCCAAAAAGAGCCATGTGCATATTGCATGATCATTTTATATTGTATAATAACTATAAAGTATGTGAAGTTATAGTTTAAAGTAGCGACTTCTCACAGCAGAGAGGCGGCACTCTTAGGGGCAATGATGTCTGACGGTGTTGAGAAGTATAACAATATATTTCTTCATGCTGTTTCAGATCAACTGTTGAAAGTAATTTTTTTTTACAAAATTAGGTTGGATAAATTCAGCTTGCTAAGCAAATATTGGATTATGTATAAATTCTTTAATAATAATTTCATGAAACACTTGAATTAGTACAGAATTATGTATCACTAGTTGTATTGTGAATTTTCACTTTTTTATTTTCTCAAAAGTCATGGACTAAGGATGAGTCTTATTGTGTATCCAGACCCATTTTGGGGGCATTTCAAAGTATTGTTTTAATAAAGTAAAACTGCTTAGATAAGGTAAAAAAATTGAATGATTTAAGCACATTTCATGTGACTTAATGTATATACAAATGGTATCTCTCTGAAAACAAAATTAGAAAACCTAGTTAATGAATTTATGTCCCAGGAGAAAACTGGACAAGAAAATGGAAAATTTTCCAAGCAGCCAAGCACAGTCATTCATGCGTTTGTCTCTGGACTGATGTAGTTTTTCGTCTTGCATTCCACATTTGTACACAGACACTTGGAATGTGGGTTGGCGCACAGAACAATATGTCTGCTACAACAGAAACAAATAACACTTAAATCTCTTTCAGTTCAGTAAAAAATACTTCACAGAACTTTTATACTGGGTTATCAGAAGAGAGGTACCTGAGGGTTGTTTGTGTTCTAAATACTGAGGAGAACGACTGGAACGGACCCTGCGGGGGTCAGGTGTCTTTTCCGGGTCAGTGTAGGGTTGAGAGGGGCCCGGGTCACAGACAGCATACACGGACACATGTAGTTCTCTGAGAATGATTTTTGCTGAGAACTAGTTTTTCAAAAGACATTCAGTATTCGAAAGTTATGAGATCATCTTTCTGTTCCATCAGTATTAGTGAGGCAGGTGAAACTAGAAATTATTTGAGGACAGTTAGAACATCAGTAGGTCTATCAGTCCACTTACCTCTCTCTCCTCCCCCTCTCCTCTCTCTCCTACTCCTTTTATTTGGAGGGGGGGACCGGGAATCGAACTCCCTACCCTGCGTTTGCCAGGCAGGCACTTGTACCGCTGAGTTACATTCTCGGCCCTCCTACTCCTGTCTCTACTCTTTCTCCTTCCCCTTTTCCTTTCCTGCTCCCTCCTCTCCCCTCCGCCCTCACCTCTCTGTCTTTCTCTCATTTTAGAAATTAAATAAATCTCTCAGGTACATCGCATCCTTGATATTGAAGGCAAAGCATAATCATTAATTTAACAAAAAAATCTGAACTTCTGAAATCTCTGACATCAGTTGCATGTACTTTGCTCAGTGTGTAGTTACACCAACATTTAACATATGCTTTCATAGACAATACTGCGTGCATTTACATGTTTGTGGAGTTGTTTCTCTTTTACGATTCCTTTGCAATTAAACTTAAAATCTTTACAATTTTGTTTTGGTCATGGTCTTCAAAATGTTTCTTTTTAAACAACTGAACTTTTTTCCTCTCTGTTTTCCTTTCCTCTCTCTTTTTCTTTCTCAGCCCAGATTGTCTCCTGTGTATCTACTGTCTGCAACCTGATTGTTTTCAGTGGTTTTCTTGTTCATTTGTTCCTTTTTGTGTTTTGTTTCGGTGGCAGGGTCTTGCTTTGTGCTTCAGGCTGACGTGGACTCACTATGTAGCCCAGGCTGGCCGCGAACTCACGGCGATGCTCCTGCCTGTGTGCCCAAGGGCTGGGATGACAGGTGTGCGCCTGGCCATGTTCAGTGTTTGGTATTACAGAGACTTGAGAATCTGACCTAGAAGTCACTTGCAGTTTGTTGGAAGGGATTTTTCTAGCATCACAGGTCTTTCTTGTGTGTCTCAGTGGCTGCTGTATTGCAAGGGAATGTCCATAATTTAACTCACTTTTTATCTTTTACATTGTTGTGACTTAATGTCTACCCCAGAGTCTGCCACACCGTAGATCTCTCAAAACATCAGTTGATACAGGGTTTCAAGCCTAATGATAGGGATTAACAGCGGTTGTTATAGTACACATTGTTATCTTCAACGAAGCTGCTCAGGTTACCAGATGTAAGAATGGAAGATTGATCAAACCATTAAAGGGAATAAAAAAATAATAATTTAAAAGAGCATTACAGACAATACATAGTGTCACCAGGCAGGATTGCAGGAAAGCCTGTATCATTTTTAATGTCCTAACTTTGTGTTGTTTGAATTTTGCCATTGTTCTTTTTATTATACTATTTCCTTTAAAATAAACAAAATTTTAAAAAGTCAGTTGAATACATGAATGAATGAATTTGGAAGGAGTACTTTGATTTCAACTGATTACAAAAAAATTCAGGAAAATAGCAGTGTGTGACATCTAATATTGTAATTCTTGTTTATTTACACAATGTTAAGGAACAGTCCTGATGATAAAAAACAAAATTATGGGAAATTGAGCTCTTTTTATGTATCAGACACAATGTACGGCACCAAAAATGTTTATGGACTCTCATTTCTTTATTACACCATTATTTTAAAACATGTGTGGATAATTTTTTATCTTCTCTCTTATTTTGTACCAGAGTTAAAGGCATAAAGTGGTATGATCTGAGGAAGGGTGAATAAAAATGATCATGATGCAGTATGTATATTTACTAATTCTCTAAGATAACTATAATTATATACACTAATAAAAGTAATGAATTAAAATGAATATATTGAAATAGTAGCCCCTACCCTGTACTCACTTACCTTTACCAATGAGTAGGACTTCATCACAGTGGGAGGTTCATTGTGCTTCTTGTCTTAAAATGAATTCTCAGGAAACTTATTCTCTTGGGAGAAAAAAAATGCCTGTATCAGATCACTCCAGCTGTGTTCTGGATGTTGAGCTATGTCTGACCTCTAGCAACATAAACAGGTTGAATATCACTATTCAATTTATTTGTGTACATATTTTTTGGTTTGGTCTTTCCTATTATGTTGCCAGAGTCCCAAACGCATAACATTTGGTCCATCATTCTAGTGTACCCGCTGAACATAACAGGGCACAAGGATCACAGAACTATATGGACCCAGAATATATAGACACAGAAATATATAGGCACAGGTATGTATAGACACAGAAATGTATATATACAGAATATATAGGCATTCTAGAATATCAGTAAAACTTTGATCTTTGAGTTATCAATGATATCTCATCCAGGCTGAAATAAGATTTGTAAATATATAAAGGTCCTCTCATGAGATGGAAGATAAAATGGAAAGGGAAGGAGTGTAAAGAAAGAACAAAAATAGAGTTTACAGAGAAAGAATTCCCAAGCATTTAACCTGCTAAAGTCTTATAAGCAAGGGCTAGGTAGCATTCTTCCAGAAGTGTACACACTAAAAACTATATATTATACTCTGCACATTGCTTGGCATTCAATAAATTTTCACTGAGCAACTAGGAAAGGGCAATAGATTTATGCAATCTTATATTTAAGAAATCTTTCTAGGAAATTCGTTTATGTTTAAGATCATCGGCATATTTATGGAAGAACTAGGAGCTTCCAGAAATGAACCAATTTATCCAAATGGATCTGAGGTAAGATACAAAGTTTAAAAACCAGAGGCAAGGAAACTGAGATTTTAAAATTACACTTAACGGCAACTTCAAGATTCAAAAGTTACTCAAGCCTTTTCCCTTCCAGGAAACTTACACAAAAAATATTCCTGAAGGTCTTACACAAAATAAGGCCATAAGTCTGGGCTCTGGACCTGTTCTTTTCACCCTAAACTCCTCCACCAGCAAGGAATCAGCAATATTGGTGGGCAGAAGATCTCAACTTTAAACACACGTAGGTGCTGACACTATGACCCGGCAGACAGTAGGAACACGTGTCCAAATCACCCATCATGAAGTCATCCCTTTAAATATACCCAGCTCTGGCTCATAAGATGTCTCATTTTTCTGAGCACTCCACATTGTACTTGAGCAGATGCTAACACTGTAATAAGGCCTTCTCTGTGTTTTACTGATGCATCCTGAAAATTCTTTTTCCATGACAGGTGTATACAATGCTGCAAACATTTACAGGAGAGAGATTGCTTCTTTTCAGCTTTGGGAAACTTCAGACCCAGCCAGGTGAAAGATCTAGGAAATATACAGTTGTAACTTTCCTTCAAAATGTATTCCAGGAAAAATAGTTTTAAAAGGTTTATATAATATAGAAACCATTAGGTCAGATATTTATAAAAATCCTCCTAATTTGGTGAGGCACAAAATGGAATATAAGTTTTCAGTTCTTAAGGCTAGGGTTATACATATTTAAGTACATTAGAGAAATAAAAAAATAAGTTAATGACTGGTAAAATCAATCATTTAAAAGCAGAATTAATTTTTTAAAAAAAGAACAGCCTACTTTTAAAGCTGGGCTTGGTGGCGCACACCTGTAACTCCAGCACCCGGGAGGCTGAGGCAGGAGGATGGTTGTGAGTTCAAGGCCAGCCTAGGTTACAAAGTGAGCTCAAGGCCAACCTGAACTGCATAGTGAGACCCTGTCTCAAAAAAGACCAAAAAAAAAAAATGAACAGCCTACTTTTAATATGAATATACATATCCTTAGATATCTATGGAAAGAAAGCACAGTAAAATCTTTTTCTAGATGAGTAGTTTCCTAACCTGACTGATAATTGGAATCCTCCACAGAGGATTATCAAAAGAGCTCCTTGGAGATCCTGCTACAGCAGACCAGGGAGAGGTCAAGGGAATATTGTAAATTCCCCAGGTAATTCTTATAATTAATTAGTGTTAGGGCTATGGCTCCAACGAGCTTCTGTAACATATTAGAAGCAGAAAAATGTAGGCACTGAATATATTTTGATTCTATATCCCATTAACTGATTACCAAAATCTTTTAAAAATTCTCAAAAATGCCAACCAAGGCTAATTTTCAGTATTCCTCCCTCTTCCAGGATAAAAATGAATCTGATGAAGAGAATATTTTGCAGGTGCATTGGATTAAATTCTTCCCTTTCTCTACTCCTGCTTCAAAATTCATCCTGAACTACAGCTTACTGAAAGCCTGCACGCGGACTGTCTGCTTTCTGTGTAACATGGACCAGGATGTCAGGAGAATTATGTTCTGCCCTCTTTTTTTGTTCCTGCCTTGCATGGAACTGCACACACCTGCCGCCAGCTTGGAACCCTGCTCTCTTCAAGACCAATGGTTGCTTAACTGGACATCTACTGATGCAAGCCCAGCAAGACCGCAATCACTCTGTTCTCCCAGATAAGCAGCCTCCACTTTAAAAGGCTAGACAAGTTGAGTACCATCATTATAGACAGCTTGGTTAGATCAGAATCAATATACAGTCAGAGGGGGATGGGCCCTCCAGGAAGTCAACAAAAAATAAATAAATAGATAAAGACATCAGAATTGTGATTGAAGGAGCTTCTGAAGGAGGGCAGGCCTCAGATGAAGATGCAATGGCCAGGCCTCCCGAAGGGGTGGTTGGAAACTTGGAATTATACTGTCATTAGACCATGAGGATGAGGAAGTCCAGATAGGCATCAGATACTCAGGTGCATGACCAGAGCATCTGGACCCATCCCTTCCTCAAAATGCCTTTGCTCTTTCCATGTAGCCCTGCTATGTGACTTGTTTCCCTGTTGGAACAATACCACCTAAGCAGCTATACTTGTAATCCTACAGTTTGACTGCAACTTGACTCATGCTGTGCCCCCTTTGTGACTTTGCTGTATAAATCACTTCTGACAAAGCTTCAGTGGCCATTAGTGACCGCTCCTGAAAATCCAGAAACTATCCTTATTTCCAGTAAAACCTTCCTAACTTCGTTTGGTTGGCGATTTCATTCCTCAGTGTTGTAGGACCAAAAACTTGGCGCATTTCACCTCTAACGGATTGGGCATTCTATGTCTGTGTCATCACACCAAAAACACAATAACCATAAAAGCCATTGTGAAGTGCTGCTAAGTACATGGCTTGTATCACTTTCTTTCTTCTTCTAAAAAGTGTATTATTTGTTTGCTTTTTTATTTTAAGGAGAAAAAATAAAAGTAACAATAAAACACTTTCAAAACAGGTTAGTAGGACAGCTACAATAATCAATACATTTATAATAATTTCTACTTTCCATCTCAACCTTTGCATCTGAATAAGATTTAAACTATTACAGGTATAATTTTCGTTCATGATTTAGCAGTATAGCTTGGCACATTTTAAATTTATATAAATTAACAAAAGTAATAGCAGCTAATGCTTGTTGGCACCTTTTAATTTACAGGTCTTTCTTCCAAGAAGATGAGGGTATTGTTTCATTTTTAATTTTTTTAATTTTTTATTTTTTTAAGAGGGAAAAAAACAAAATAACAAAAACAAAGACAAAAACAAAACAACACAGAAACTATAAAAGCAATACAGAATTTCAAATCAAGATGATAGGAAATCAACAATTGTTGTTGTATTACTTATTGTTATCTTCAGAGAAGTTACTCAGATTACCAGATATAGATATGCAAGATCGATCAAACAATTAAACATCAACTGTTCCTTTCAATAAACCAATAGAAATTAGTAGTATAAATATCTTAGCTATGTTGTGCATGTGTCTGTCTATGATATATACATATTTTTTTCCCTTCCTTCTTTCTATCTTTTCTTTTCCCCTCATCCCAGTTATTCCTTCCTATTAAGCAGTTTCTTGCTTTTTCACAATATCTATTGTATCTTTCAGTTTTATTTACTCTCTCAGGTTCTTACACTAGGGAGACATCTTGGTTACTTTTCTCTCATTGCTGAGACAAAATACCTGCCACCCAGAATTAAGGAAGGAAAGTTTTATTTAGCTTACAGTGTGTGGAGGTTTCAGTCTGTACTTGCATGGCTCCAAGGTAGAGTTGCACAAGGCAGAGGGCAACAGTTCATGGAGGAGGAAGATAGCAAAAGCCACAAGAGCAAAAGGGAGGAATGTGGCAAGCAGCCTCTTTCCCTGCCTTACACTGTAATGCAAACTACGCACCCCCCAGAGCAGGTATAGCACTCACACCCATAATCCCAAGATTAGACTATGGATCAATCAAAAATCTAGAGCAAAAGCCTGCCCCATGACTTCATGAGGATTTGGGGGGACATGCAGACATAAATCATAACAGGAGACAATGTATTGCTTACACATGCAGTTGTGATTTATTTCATTTATGAGTATGGTCTCTACTTGCATCCATTTACCTATAAAAATCTCAAGTTTATCTTTCTTTATAGCTGAATAATACTCCATTGTATAAAAATACACTTTCCTTATCCACTCCTCAGTTGATAGGCATTTGGGTTGCTTCCAGAATTTTGTAATGACAAATTGTGCTGCTATAAACATGGGTGCACATATATCACTGTGGTATGATATTTTTAATTCTTCTGGGAAAATACCCAGGTGGGAATAGCTACACCCTCTAATCCTAGTTTTTTGAGGAATCTCCACATTGATTTCCAAAGTGGTTGCTCCAGTCTACATTTCCACCACAGTGGAGAAGTGTTCCTTTCTCCCCACAGCCTCTCCAGCATTTGTTGTTGGTTTCTTGATGATAGCCATTCTTACTGGGGTGAGATGAAATCTCAGTGTTGTTTTAATTTGCATCTCTCACATGATCAATGTTGAACATTTTTTCATGTATTTAATTGCCACTTCTTCATCTGAGAAGTGTGTATTCATCTCAGATGCCCATTTTTGGATTGGGTCTTGGAAATTAAATTATACCATCCTAAACAACCAATGGGTCAGGGATGAACTAAAGGAAGAAATTAAACAATACCTACAACTAAATGAGAATGCAGAAATAACATACTGGAACCTATGGGACAGAATGAAAGCAGTCCTATGAGGGAAAATTATAGCAGTGAACTCTCACATCAGGAAACCAGGACGAGCACAAATAAACAATCTAATGTTACAACTCAAGCTTCTAGACAAAGAAGAGTAAGACACAGCCAAAGCCCATACAATGAACAAAATTATAAAGATCAGAGCAGAAATTAACACAGTGGAAACCAAGAAAGCAATACAAAGAATTAATGAATCGAAGAGTTGGTTCTTTGAGAAAATAAAATTGACAGAGCCTTAGCCAACCTTATCAAAAAAGGAAAGGAAAGACACAGATTCATGTCTTGCAGAGTGATAAGGGTGAAATCACTACAGATCCTGTGGATATTCAGAAGATCACCAACTTCTTGTATTACTTTCATGACTGAAGGTGCAATCGATCCCTTGAGATTATGGTATTTTTTTCTTCAGAGAATATGGTACAATAAACAATATATTTACCTAAAAATTTCCTTATTATTGTCTCTGATTTGTCTCTGGGGCAGTCCCCAGAGTTATACAATTTTATCCCCAGTATGACTTTTTTGCAACTCCTGAAGGGTAATGGAGCACCATGAAACATGAATAGCTTGACGATTAACTGCTAGCCAGCTAGACATATAATCAAAGAAATTGTTCCTAAGGAACATTCTAAATGACTTTCATTAGAATTAATGCAAATATAAACTCCATTATAAGACCATTATTTAAATAAAATGTACATATCCAAATTACAGAATAAAATCATGAAGAAAATCAGTATAACTTTAATACTAATTTTATCACACATACTTAATTTAGGAATTACAAATTATTCATATAAACAAGAATGTTTATCAAACAGAGGTTTTGTCTTTATATTCTACTGAATCACAGGAAGGTGTACTATAACAGAAATAACATGTCACTTTTTCTTTGCCCACTTTAGTGATGAAGCAGGGTAGATGGGAAGCAAACGTCTCTGCATTATTTGCCTGTAAATCTTTCCTCCTCCACTCCACATCGGTGTCTTGGATGAGAAGGCTCTGACTGGTTTTTTTTTTAAGTAACTGAGCTCCCAATTCACATTCCTTATGATCAATTCCACTTGACTATTTCATGCTTTAAATTGTTTTTTTATCTGCATTTTAGCAAAAATTGTACTCATTCTTTTTACAGAACTACAACTCTCTCATTTAATAATTTAACAATAGCTTTTTTATCTATTGAGTACATGATATCTGCCAAGTACACTGTTACAATTTTGAGCGTTACTTTTTAACATCTAAAAATATGTAGGAAATGTATTTTGTGGATTAAATGGGTGAGTACACAGGGATGAAGATGGTGCAATTCCCAACAGTAGAATTATTGGATCATGGGGTATATGGCTTCTGAATTTTGCAGTTTTTTATTTTAAATAATTTTAAAAAGACAAAGGGAGTTGTCTATTCACTTTCTTCTTTCTGCAACCTGATATTGGAATTGATGATTCTGAAAGGGATCTGGGTTTGTCCTTCCATTATATTTTGGTCTTTAGGAAAAATAGTTGAGCAATTGCAGTAGATTAAGGTTTGACAGCTATTGGGTTGTGTATCTCCAGTATTAAAAGAAAATATGGACTTAAAACCCATCTATGTCTTGCTCTGCATCTAAATCATTGTGTGCTTGAGTCTTTGGTGTTTTAGCATGTCAGTGTGCTGATTTTCTATCTTTCTATCCAGGATTTGAAACTTTATGAAGTGTTGTAGGGCAACAATGATATAATGGCACCTCCACTGGTTTTAAAGCAAGATATAAAAGCAGATGAAAGAACCCAGGGATAGGACATTTTAAAAATTACCTTGAGAAATATATTCATCTGCTCACAATCCTTACTAGATATGAATGAGGGTACGTCCTTTTTTTTTTTTCTTGAGATAAGGACTTCATCTCTAGTTCAGGCTGGCCTTGAATATGCACTGATTTTCCTGCCTCAGTCTCCTGAGCGTATTACAGGCATGCACCACCATGCCTGGAGCTGCGGTTCTTATTTTTGAACAGCAGTTACACTATTTTTCAGTGTGCTATTTGGTTACGAGGAATCTGACATCTCTCTTATCATTTTTTGATTACCACATCAAGAGAATGCATTTCATAATGTAATGACCATTTGGTCTTCTTCATGTGAAAGTTGACATTTTTGGTTATTTATCTTAGCTTATTATTAACTTGGAATATTTGCTTTAGTTCTTGTTATCATTAATATTTATCTTTGAGCTTGAGTCATCTTTTGAATATAAAGGAAGATTTCTCAAAGAGTAAAATAAAACAGAGATGATAGAAATAGAGAAAGAGACATGTTTCAGATGAGAAGAGGATCAAAAGATGTGGGGAGGAACAGCTAGGGAGGGGAAGGGATGGAGGAAGAATTGTCCTGTCTTGTACCAGCTCCCCGGGGCAATGTTACCACAGTACTGCAGATATACTTCTGATACGTGGTTTTAAAACATTAAAGCAGCACCTAAAGACTGCAAAAGTCTAAAGTGAATGCTGTGTGAGAGCTCCAATAAGCCACCATTCCAAACCGCATGCATGGGGTGTACATTACTAGCCTTTGTGTTTAAAAAGTTTCTCTGGAGACATCTTTGTCTCTTTGTATTTTAAGATGCAGGAGCCCAAGATGTGACTATAGGTCTAAGAAAGCTTCATGGTTTTCACTCGAAGACCTCACTGTTCTGTGGAGAGTACTAGGTAACCTTAAATACTAGTAAACTGGAAAGAAAATTATTTTTACTGTAAGTTGAACTTAAAAAGGAATTCTATGGCAAGTTTCTGAATCTACATAGAAAGACTGATAATTTCAATGGTCATTGTGAATAAAGGCAGGTCAGTGTATTATCCAGTTGTAATATCTGTGTGTAGGTAAATGTGTGTGGTACTAATAAAAAAGAAAAACTGAAAAAAAAAATCCATGAAGATAGTATTTTCGGAGGAACTTGTTTCAAACTGAGCAAAGAGATTATTACATGTTTATGTATTTTAATCTGTCTTCTAAGTCTCCACTTATCTTTGGTCCTTTCCTTGTGAGGCCCGCGGAGAGGAAAGGAAAATGCTTTGGTGCCGCACGTTCAGAGTCTGAGTGAGGCCGACAGAGAGACCTGGCCGAGGAACACCGAGCCTTCAGAGGAGTTGCGGGCATCTAGTTAGGAAAGTTCAAAGAGATTAAACAATGTATTCTCAAAAATCATGCCGAAGTTAAAATAAATTGAAGTCATTGTCAAGGTCATAATGTTCTGCTGTTTTCAGAGATCCGCAATCTAGTGTTTGTGTATTTTTGATACCCATTGTAAGAACGCTTTGATGCACTGGGGCTGTAACGCTGAACTTCAAATGGAGTTCAAGTCACGCCACCTGTTGTAGCAAGCAGGTCTCACCTGAGCAGGGAGCGCTTTCATTTCGGCTCAATTACCCGGAAAGGAGGAAGGACGCTGAGGTCTTAGCTGGCCTGTGTTTGTGCAACCTCGTGCTTTGATCTTCACAACAAAGCCATCAAAGGAAGAAGAGGGCAAAGAGATAGGGCAGAAGGGAGTCGAAAAGAAACTTTAGAAGACATCTATAAAGTTCTCTCAGCCCTTCAAGGCCCCATAAATTCATGATGTCCCAGTAAAAAATGGAGCAGGGCCTTTTAGCTCTTAGAACAAACTCTCTGTGACAGTGTAACAAACTGATTCTGGCACAAACCATATTCATATTCATTTATTTTTTCTAATTCAATTTGTTGTTTTAAGTATTTATTAAAATATATGTTTGTTTGTTTGCTTTTCTAGGCTGCCCAGGTTGCTTCCAAATTGGACAAACACCAAAACTTAAAATGTATTTATATCAAAACTTTGACCTGAAAATACTGTTCTCATGGATTCCTTTCCTGCTGGAGAAGCAGGAATCAAAGTGTGACAACTCCAAAGAGAGGCCATTCATGCTGGGAAACACCGAACTGATTAATGAAGAGTTCCCGTGCTACCTTGAGATACTACTCCTAAGTTTAAATCACGGAAAGTCTAGTTCTTGCTATAAGAACTGAGTCAAATTTTCTTATGCACATAGATGTGTAAAGATAGTGCAAGGAAATTTTAATAATTACTATAATCTGAATGACAGTTTGGTGAAATGTTTTTACAAAATCTGAATCAATTGATCCCCAGTGGGTTTGGCATGTTTTACTCCAAGTCTCTTCACAATTCAGGAAATCTTATTCATTCCTTAATAAAATGTGAAGGAGGAGATACGTATCATTCACTTGTGAATGTGACATTGGGAGCAATATTGGCAATTTGATTGAGCACTTAGGAAGGACACTTTGAATAATATTGATGGACTCGGGGTGTAGCCTATTTACTTACTCCATAGAATAATTGTCAAGATGATACAGGTAAGAGAGCTGGGGCAGGAAAACATAGCTAGGCACATCCATTGGCATAGCAAGGCGACTTGATAACAAAGAGCTAGGTCTCCTAAAGATCAGAGCCTGTGTGAAGTCCCAGCTCTCTTAGAATCACTCTGCAAGACGGGAATAAAATAGGTTTTAATTGTGTAACACTGTGAAAGATGCTTTGGAGCAGCTGGGCATGGTGGCGCATGCCTGTATCCACAGTATTTCGGAAGCTGAGGCAGGAGGATCACAGGGAGTTGAAGAACAACCTGGGCTACATAGTGAGACCCTGTCTCAAAAAAATCGCAGCAAAACAAAACAAAAGAAAATGACTCTGGAGCCTGAGAGAAACACAAGAACACAAGGTACGTCTAAGTCTGACCCAGAGACATCAAAGAGGGAAGGAGGCTGGTGGATGTGTATTAGACGCTGTGCATTTTAAGGAAGGCTCACAAAGTACGCAGAACTCAAGTCAGTGTTTGCATTCAAAAGATGCTTATGTCTCTCAGAGATCTTTGACCTTAGGATCCCAGCCACAGTGAGTCCTCAGCCTCCAGAAGCCCAAGAAGCAGGGCCTCCATGGAGCCAGGCTCAGACTGCAGACTGTGAAGTAGGAAGTCAGCAACACAGTGAAAAGAGGAGATGACAAGTTAAAAGTTTTAATACAATATTCACCAATTTTAATGATCGGGCCAAGACCCTCACAGAATCAGACCAGACCTTCTGACACGAGAGGAGTCTTTATTGGGGGGAGCGACATGGCAGGCTGCCTAGCGGACAAGGACAGCCCCAGGCTGAGCAAAGTGTGGGGTTTT
This sequence comes from Chinchilla lanigera, assembly GCF_000276665.1. Taxonomy (NCBI): domain Eukaryota; kingdom Metazoa; phylum Chordata; class Mammalia; order Rodentia; family Chinchillidae; genus Chinchilla; species Chinchilla lanigera. The sequence goes on from NW_004955447.1 coordinate 12,371,654, forward strand.
TAAGCTATTTTCCTGGGAGGGTGTCCACAGGACAAAACATTTTGGGGGGAGGTGTCCAGGGGCCAGAACAGCCTGAGTGGGGTGGGTTGTTTGTCAGAGTTGAGCATCTGGTTCTGCCAAGGCAGATGAGGACAGGGTTGGCTTTTGTCGAAGGGAACTGGAGGGTAACAGGTGAAGAGGAAGGAGTTTTTATTATTGAGCGTTTAAGTCCCCCATGTGGGGGGTTGCCTTATGACTTATCAAATAATTCTGTTTCATATAGAAGATAATCACTGAGAATTATGTTATGCCCCAGTTTTCAAAATAAAGAATCAGAGGTGTAGAAAGCTGTAATGATTTGGTACAGGCTGTGAGCTTTTTGGTGGAGTGAGAGCAGGTTTAAGGCAGGTCTAACTTCCAAACCTGTTGAATTTCTTTCTTACTTTTTTCTTTCTTTCTTTCTTTCTTTCTTTCTTTCTTTCTTTCTTTCTTTCTTTCTTTCTTTCTTTCTTTCTTTCTGTTTTTGTTGAGACAGGATCTCTCTATGAAGTTTAGGCTGACCTTGAGTTCAACTTTATAGCCCAGGCTTGTTTCAAACTTGCAAAGATCCTCCTGCCTCAGCCTCCCAAGTGCTGGGATTACAGGCATGCACCACCACACCCTGCAAACCTGTTTAATGTCTAAAATCAAATGCTTAAAAGACAGTACAAAAACAAGCACATAGACATATCGACAGTGGAAAGAAAAGATTTATAACTACAGAGAAAACTTGCAACTGTATTCTATTCCCCTATTTTCAGGGTCAACATGTTTCAGAGAAAGTCTCTAAAAATATTTTAGAAGTTTATGAATTGTAAAGACATTAAAGTTTTAAGCTAGTTATGTAGTAACATGGATCTCTGGAGCTTTTATGGAAAAGCTGGAAATAACAGAAAAACTGTCCAAAACACTTTTTTAGGCTCATTTATTCTTTCTAATTTATAAAGTGAGCAGATGACTTTGGATCAGATAATAATACATAGTTATTAGAAGTCTTGCTCATTCTTTTTCTAAAAGCAGTACCCGTGTAGAACAATCTCTTTCCAATCCTTCAGTGAGACCTTGGATGTCTGAGTTTTGAATAATTGTACTTAAGTAAAATCATATTACATATAACCTTGTGCAGGGAAATTTAGAATTAAGAAAAAATTACATGAAATAAGAAAATAGACATGCAAGAAATTAAAACATTACATGGCAGAGGAAAGGGGAGAGCAGAAAGGGAGGGGGAGGAGAGGGAGGGGAGGGGGAGGGGAGGGGGAGAGGACAGACAGATATCACCTTTCCTTCACCATCTTGCTTTATACAGGCTCCAGCCCACTGGAAGGTACCAATCCACACAGAAATTAATCCTACTCGTCACAGACATGAAGAGTATGTTTAAATTTTTTGTGTGCTGAGCAACTGCTTATGTTCAAATGAGCAAACCTCAGCCTCTTGGTGTATGATATGGTAACATCTAGCAAAAGCAAGCATTAGATATTAGTGTCCAGTGATTTCCCAAGTGTCAGGAAAAACCATAAGAGCATAGATCTAAGTGGCCCTTATATAATATTTCAGAAATTAGCATCTTAAGAGAACCAAGCAGAGTTTCTGTGAGCTAACCATTAAGAGGGGTGCAGGTGAGTGGTTGTGGCTCAGGATATTTTGTAAGTGAAGTCAAGATGAAGGTTATGTGTTCAACCTTCATAAGGCTTCACTGAGTTTGGAGGATACTTCTAAAATGACTCACATGACTCACAGAACATCTCAGGTTCTCCCCATGTATGTATTGCTTAAATGTCTTCAGAATAGGCTTGGCCCAGAAAAAGTGATCCTAGAATATATTTAAAAGGGACAGTCACCATTTCTGCAATAAGCTATGGTTTTTCCAATACAACCCAATAGATTGTGGGAGGAATCTCTGCAAATATGCAGATACAAAGAAGAAATGGCCGGACGTGGCCTTCTTAGAGCTACTTGCTAAACATGTTCCGGAAGAAACAACTCAAGAAAAGCACGTGGTTTATGTCTTACACAAAATTGATAGTTCCCCCTAAAACGTTACTGAACAGAAATCAGACACCAAGTGCCATTGAGCAAAGCACAAAAACATTTGAATCAGAAATACCAAAAGAATAAATCCATAGTAATAGGAAGGCTGCACACATCCAACTGGCTTGAATATTCAGACTGTACAGGATTGTGATATTTTATACATGGCAAAATAATATGTGAGACAGACAAGAATGAAGACCAGCTGGAGAAGGTGTCTTTACTGCTGCATTTATTCCGTCAATAATAAGGAAACCAAAAGGTCCTACTTCACATGAGAAATAAAAAATTCAGAGGAATTTATTCAAATGATTGAAAGCTACTAAACCGGTTTTGATGGCATTCAGTATCATTTTCCCTTTGCCAGAGTCCTGTGTAAATCTATGAATATTAAGCATTAAACACTGACAAAGAAAGCTGAGACACTCTACAATGAAAGACATTCCCTTCCTTTTACACACAATGAAAGACGTTCCCTTCCTTTTACTTCCAAAAAATTGAATGTACTATTGAAGGGCTAATTCAGTGGCTCAGAACAAAGAATTTTTTAAATAATAAATTAAATAAGAAGCTTTCCTCAAAATCATGGAAAACCTTGCTGTTAAGAAAATCAGGGAAATTGCAATAGCTTTACTTTTTAGTGAACATATAAATCCTGCAGAGCACTATCATGTAAGCTTAAGAGGATAAATCATGTTTTGAATGGTTAAAACTACTTTCATCTGTAAACATCATATAGTCTCACTAGTGTAAGAAGCTGAATGAATAAAAAAGATACAAAATGTACAATAGATGTTGTGAATGGGGAAGAAACTGTTCAAAAGAAAAGAGAAGCTGACGGAGGAAAAGGGAAAGGAAGAGAAAAGAAAAAAACATATATATATGTACACATGAGATAGTTAAGATAGTTATGTGGCTAGTTTGTCTTAGTTCATTGAATAGGAAGGTTTGACGTAATATTGTTTGGACAAGATAACATGCCTATATCTTTTATGCTGAGTAACTACTATGAAGATGACAATATGCAATATACTATTTTTACTCTCCTATTAGCCTGATTTGAAACTCTGATTTATTTTTATTTCTATTTTTTCTTCTCATTAAAATAAAAACTACTTTCATCAATTCTAAATACTGACAGATTATTTTAATGTAACATCATTTAAATATTTAAAAAGGTATAACCTCATAACTCCTATCAAATGACAAAACCAAGCTATTTTTATAATGAAACACACAAAAAACTCAAACAATCTTTAAACTGAATTCATATACTGTTTACAAGTGTTGTACCTATGTAATAAATGCTATATAGGATCCTGTAACACAGACTTAAAAAAAAATTTCAACACAACTCTTTTGTTTGTTTGTTTTTTTTTCCAGTACCGGGAATCGAACTCATGACCTTGCACTTGCCAGGCAGGCGCTGTGCCACTGAGCTAAATCCCCAGTCCCTCAACACAACTCTTGAGTTGCTTGCTTTCAAATGACTCAAATCTTGTGTTGCTTTCTGCACCAATACAACTGAGATACTCTTAGTATCATTTGACCTTTTCCTGACATAAATGTTTCACAAAATATTGCCTTTCTGACAATAGCTATTTTGAAGTTAAAAATCATTGTCTATTGCTAAAATAATCTCAGAGTACAAAGGCAATTTGATAATATACTTAATTTGATTGTTATTCCATTAGAGACAGTCCAAACACATATGCAAATGCACCAACACATATGTGAAGCAACATATGTTGAAATGGATGTGTGTGTGTTCAAATTGGTGCTGAAATGAAAGTACAGAATTAATAAGACAAGCAAATACACGTGGTGATCTCCAAATACATCTTTGAGGAAAGAACGAGAGAAAACAAAAAACTATTATTTCTTAACATGAAAGTTGAGATAGGAGGAGCTGAAATATATGAAATCCAGTACTAGAAATGCTTATTAGGAAAATGTTATTGTCCATTTTAGAATGAAATATCTATCGTGAGGAGGCACAATAGCCCAGTAATGTGCAAAGCACCCCATTTTTAAATGCTTATTTTTACTTGTTTCTAAAATAGACATAATAAGAGATTTAATTTATGATAAATACAATCATTATGATGATTCTGTCATAAAACTTCTTTAAACTTAAACATTTTTTCTTGAGTTTTCCATGTAGTATTCTATTTGTGCACAGAGTATATTGAGGGTCAGTAAAAGTGGAACTGCGGATAAAGTTAGACTTTTTTAATACTGTATACACACAATGTTGTGAGGTTCTGTAGGACCTCTGCTGCATAGTGATCAACCACTGCACTCCCAAAGATATATTCCAGGTATTGTGTAATTCTTTTATGGGAAGGATATTGGCTGGGGAAGGATATTCTCTAAACCCACACATACTATAATTTATTCTGAAGTTTCTACTGAGGTTGAAGGGTGAAACCCACAGTTGATTTTATAATGGCTTTAAAACTATTTAGGCCCATGTTTTAAAGACAGCCAACTGTGTTTAACAAGACCAGATGTTACACAAACACACATCGTTACACACACACACACACATACACACACAGAAAACAACACAATATTAACATCTGTTCTTTTAGAAGCTGTTGAATTGTAGAATGTATTTTGTTTTCTGTATATTTTAAATCTAAGCAAAAACATTTCCCAGTCTCCACAGTTGCTTCTGTCTCTCTTACCAACAGAACATTTACATTGTGCTTGAAAAGAAAATCTACTTACAACTGAGAAGAGTTCAAATACTAGAGCACCTATTAGAATTATACCAAACCAATGCCACAATATTTTGTAATGGATAGAAAGTAGGAATATCTTGAGTTAATTTTTTATTTTCAGAGAATTATTTTCCTTGAATTACAGAAACATCACAAGTGTTTTAAATTTTTATTGATAATCACATTTGGCATATTTAATTAGGAAATGGACAGAAATGTGTTTGTGATATAAAAACGGTACAGTAGATGTGCCTTCATATACAATCCTGCTTAATTACAGCAGTTCTTCATCCCATACTCTGAAACAATGTGGAAACTTTAAAATAATCATGAATTATGTTGTTCATGCATAAAGTTTCTGACCCTGAAAGTGTAATTTGCTTCAAAGACAGGTTTGTGACCAATCTAAAGGAACTTCAAAGACAAGCAAATCCAAGTGGATGCAATTATTTTTTACTGACAAGCAGGTGCTGATTTCTAAAACATATGTTAATGTGATTTTTTTTTTCTGAAATCTCCCCAACTGCAGCATGTGTTCTAACTTACACATTCACTACAATCTGCATCTACGAGGATGAAGAGATTTGTGTGCTCTGTACTGTGGAGATTTCACACAGCAAATGATCTCACATATCAAAAAAAAATAGTAGTTTACTTAATTTTCAAAATTCAGTTCGGAATAATAGAAAAAATACTTAATCTGCACATATGTATGAGGCTGAGGAAAAGATTTTCTATTTTAGTCATTTTAACATACTATAAACAGTAGTAAAATTCTTAGACTAGATAATATGTACATTCATCTGTATAATTCTTTGCTTCTATACTCATTTCATTTTAAAGATAAATTTAACAGTTTTACAACATATTCATATAATGTGCACATAATATAGATTTAAAAGCAAAACTGGAATATTCTATTCCAGTTATTATTAACATTATCATTACTGGGTCATAAAATCATTTTTATTATTATTCCAGTTATTATTAACATTATCATTATTGGGTCATAAAATCTTTTTCATATTCTTATTAACTAAATCAACTTTCATTATAAATCAAGGAACAAGTTGAGAAAAGACACACTCAAATCTCTAAAACTCTCTTCAACTATTAAATTGATAAAAAATACACTAATGGTTCTTCTCAGTCTATGGCATTTAAAATATGTTCAACTATAAGTTTTCTGATACTTGAGAAAGTTCTTTTCTGGAGCACTTAATACATTAACAGGGAGGAGCCAAAATGCTCTGAAAACCTGAGTTAAATGTGTTGAAGGCATTCTTCACGAATTATATCACTGGTATTTGTTGAAGTCAGATAACTTCTTACAATTATATTTTAAACTGAAAAGTACAATTACACCTCATTTATACAAAATTACCTTTGAAAATTTAATAGAAATAAAGGCTTACACTTTTAAATAGCATCTTTAAAAATTCAATTACTTGCACAGAAGTACAAGTGAATGTAAAAGCTTCTGTATTATCTTCATCCAGGTAAATGGTTTATAAATAATTACTTTGCGATCACTGAGAAGCAGTGACAAGACTATATACCATCACAAAAGAATATTATCTTTAAGACCAGTAACATTTCTGCTCATAATTTCTTTACATAGACATTATAGTAGATTCAGTTTGTTTTTACTCCCCTAAATTTAATTTTGATTGCACGGTTGTTAGCACTCTATACAGATGTGAAATTGAGAAATTCCAGTTTTGTTAAAGAAGCCAAACAACATATATCTCCATAAAACATATTAAAACAAACACAACAGCAACAACAGTGCCTGCCGATGTTTACTGAGACTTAATTGGTGCCAGGCAACATTTGGGACTTTGTGATGTATTAAGTCCATGGAAGCACACAGGCATCTACGAAGCAGGCGGAATTACTACTTCCGGTTTATAGATGAGAAAATTTCAATCTAGAAAGTTTAAGAAACAAGGTCAAGATCACACAAAATTAATAAATAAGATGAGCCCGGATTTGAAGTCAATTAATTTGAGTATAGAACCACTTTATGTAGTAACCACATTAAATTTCACCGTTTTCTACTTAAATAATTCATTATCAAACATTTCAATACAGTAAACATTAGCTTATTTCCGATTACTTGTGTGATTATGGGAGACAAAATGACAAAACGTAACTTTTGTTTTACAGGGTATCACACATGAATAATTACTGAAATACTAAAATTGCAAAGAGGCGCAATCCTTCTCTGGCAGGTCCCACTCCTTACTAAATACACAGCTTTATGTAACCTGTTTACCGTGTCTTGGTCTCTGCCTCACTGTATTTGTTTCTTTGTTTGTCTGTTTTCCTTTTTTGATACTTGGATCTGAACTCGGGACTTTGCTCCTGCCAAGTAGACGCTGTGCTACTGAGATATATCCCTGGCAACTCTGCTTCATTGTAAACTATGTACGGTATAGTAACAAATGTCTTTTATATTTACGGATACACTTTTTGACAAATTAAAGGAAATAATATACTTTACTCTGAAGAGTAAAATAAATGTAAATTATTGATATTTATAATTAACATAATAATTAACATAATTCTAAAAATACATTTAATGTAGAATATGAAAAAATTTATGAAATTCAAATATACTTTCAGTTGAGATGATAGTCTTTTACTACCTGGACTTAAAGTGAATAGCTGAATTCTCTAAGACTCTGATTTTATTCACACATTGAAAGTAACTGAACTCATTAACTTATAAGTCATTTATACCTCTTTAAAGAAATGGAATATCAGAAAATAAGTTTTTATTATACTTTCAGAATTACCAAAACATATAAATATGTTGTTGCTTCGTGTTTATGGCATGGTTTTTCTTTAAACAAACTTGAATTTAATTTCATAGGTGTTAATTTTCACAATTTTAGAGTTACAGAAACACTTGGAAGGCTTTCGTGGAATAATTCTACTTTAATGTAGATATCAAGTAATCTACAAATTCATAAGCATCACTTCAAGGTAACCTGAAGATCCTGGTGTAAATGTTACACATAGCACTCTTACAGGCAGTGTGGGTGTCAGTGTCTTCATATACTTCCTAAGTTGTCATATACTTCCTAAATTTTCCCTTTTTTCATAGAATATAGCTCAATACCTTCCCATCAGCACTCACTATTTCCTAGACTTCAGACCTTTTCTCTCTTCTGATTATCTTTGTAAAACAAAATGTTCTGATACCTACAATTTTACCTCACTCATTTTAGTTTGTGCTGCAAAAACACTGGCCCTCCTATAGCTGTGCTTTCACAGTGCACTCAATATCCCTAGATTCTCTGTTGACACTGAGGAGAGGCACTGCAAAGTCCAGTGGGGACCACAGACGTTGGGTGCTGGTCGGATAAGCAAGCTGAGCAGAGGTGACCCACTAGCCCAAGAAAGCAGTCAGCTCTTACACTAAAGAGAATGTAAACCACTCTATAAATTTCATGTTTAAGGTAGTGACAGTATTGTTAAATATTACAATATTATCAAAGAGGAAGTTTGCATTCAATTTTCACTGCTGGTTCGTCAAAAATATCTTGCATTTAATCTAGAGTCTATTTGCATAAGAGTATGCAGGAACATGAAGGTATTCATTATGTCAAGAGCAAATATTCTTCAGTTTCAAACGTCAACTACCTTACATGTCTGGAATCCATTCCACTAATCAATGACAAAGTTGTGTCTCAGTAAGGAAAGATCTGTCAGCACCATGGGAAGGATATACTGTGATGATTCTTTCAATCTTGGAGACAGCAGAATATTCAGATATTTCAAGAATTATTGCATTTAAGATCTTTATTGGCATTTGTGCCCAGAAACTAAACAACTATTGTGTGTCTCCCATTATGAGTGGAATTTTACAGAACCCACATAATAAAGTGATAAAAAAAAGCTGGTGTATTGCTGATAGCTGTGGTTTATTGAAAGGAACCATCATGCTTAAAATTTTCTTTTCCTCCTGACCACTTTTTCCACGCTTGAAATTGTTTATCAAAATGACCAATCCAAAAACAATATGCAGTTTAAGAACCATTGTTGAACTTCTACCATCTTATATGGTGAAGCTCTGCATTGTTTCCAATTTTTTTTATTATTATTATTACTTGTAACTGTCTTAAATTCTTTGATCAATCTTACATTCTTATGTCTGCTGGACCAACCAACTTCTTTCCATTGTTAATTCCTATCACTTTGTTTTGAGGTCATGTATCGTTTTTGTTGTTTTAGTGTTGCTTTGATTTTGTCTCCTTTGCTGTTTTATTGGTTGTCTTAATTTTTTAAATTAAAAAAAGGCTGGTACAGGATGGACCTGGAAAATCCATAAAGCCACTCGATATTCCATTTATCTGGTCTAAACATTTATTTAGAATGGACATACTTACCAGTTAGCAGAACCCCCATGTTGTATACTTAGACCATGCTTTAAGACTATGAGATTCAGAAAAACAAAAAAAAAATCCCTAAATCTACCTACCAACCACAGAATATAAACAAAAGGAAATAATCTGTCATTGGGAAGATTGTAACAATTAATCCCACCAATAAAGACATAATATGTACAGCTGCTTGTTTATATCATATTCTTGTTTTATTTTCCAATCTTGTCCCTGCAGAAACAACATGATTATTGGAGACAACTGTACATCATTGGAGACAACTGTCACCAGTCTTAATCAACCAGCAAGCACTAACACAGCTTCTTCTGTGGGGACGGATTTTTTAAGAAAACACTCTAATCAAATCTTAGGCATGTGAACCATGTGTACTACGTGTGCCATCATTGGCTTGGTAAATATTAGTTTTTGCATTACAATTATGAGAAATAGTGCATGTTCACATGAAATGCACAATATCAAATTTAAGTTTCCCACCTATTTCCCTCTCCTACCCTCTGTCACCAAATATTTCGAATAAGTACATCCATTGGAGGTTGTGTTCTGTTGCAATCATTCAATTGCACATACAGATGAGTCTAATGGCAAAAGGATTTATGATGAAAAACTTATACACTGTTTCAAACCTACATAGGAAGAGAACACCTGAGCAAGCTGCAGGACCCAGCTCTTGTGCAGTGTTTGGGGCCACATGGTGAGGAGCAGTCCTCAGAAACTGTTGAAGGAGGAGAAACATAATCTGGAGTACTGTGATGTTGTCTGAGGAAGTGTGTGAAAACCCAAACTGGAAAGCTACAGTACTACTATATTAAAAGTAGACTTGAAAGATGTTAGAAATAAAAAAGTCTTCCCAGTAGAAGGAATTCTGTCATACACATACTCATTCATAGTGGTGGAAAAAAGTAGCCAGAAGTGACAATGTGCATGGATTCCTACATGAGAACCAAGAGCCTGTTTATGTGGCCAGGGGACTAGAAGGTGTAAACCAGCCTCTCAAACATCCTGTTCTAAATCCGAGCATTTAAGGACATGGCACTTTGAGACACTAATGTTCAGAAAAATAAATCAGACACAAGATTAAATATCACATTCTTTCTCCTTTATGAGAAGCTCAAAGCACAAATAATGAGCAAAATAAAAAATAGATAATCAAAATACATCTTTCTCAAAAGGGAATGCAACCAAGTGACTGGGGGAATGAAAAACTGTTAAGATGTGTTATGCAGTTACCAACTCCAACACGAGGAATGTCATCATAGGTACTACAATGTGCTGATGAAAAAAATTTTAAAAAGTAAAGGATATAGCAAAAGGAATTTTGCAGATGTGAATATGGTATATACAGATTTTCCTGTTGTACTCTTCAAAATAGACATGTGTGAGCTCTGGATTAATGCATTCAATAGAAACTTGCGTTTAACAATTGATCTTTCTCATAAAAAGTCCTAATTGGGGCAGCTGTAAACATGGCATTGCGGTCTTCTTCTGCAAGGACTGTAATGAGCTGACAGACACAGAGCTGCAGCCCGAACTCACCCATGTCACAGTGCCCACGCTTCCATCGCTTTTAGCCGGGCTCAGCAAGTAGACTTGTTACTGTGAAACACAGAACTCCCCCACCTGGTGGTTCTGCCCAAAGCATTTCCCATCGACTGGGGGAAAACTTTGTTGGAGTGTGTAGACCTTCCACACTAATCCTTTTCCATCTTTATGAGGGCAGATCTGCATTATAACCTGAAAGATATCCCTGCACCGTTCTCCTCACAAGTGTTTTCTACAAGGAAAGTTTTACATGATGTTGAAGGTTAATTTCAATTAGCCATTTGACTGGGCTAACTCCTGGAGCGGTGATTGGGTTGAATGCAATAATCTCACCAATGGGTCAACTCACAGATGAGTTCATAGCTTGGTGGGTTATGAGGAAATAGAGGTGGATCATGGGGTTATAACTTTGGGAACTGTCTGTTCCCTGGTCCCTTATCATGGGATCTTTCTCTGTTCTCCACTTCCTAGGGCCCCGAGCTGAGTAGCTTTCCTTGGCTACCCATTCCCCAATGGCATTTCTGCCTTGGAGACAACTGAAACTTAGAAAACTGTGAGGTAAAATAACTCTCTTCTCCTTTAGTAGGAAGGTACTGGAGCTTTTTGTCCCAGCAAAAATCTTATTCTCAGAGCAAGAAAACTAGAAGGATAAAATACGTGTATAACTATGAGTATGTGTGCACCTGTGAGTGTGGGGGTGCATGTATTTCTCTTGCATTCTTTTTTATGAAAATATAGCTGGAGATCTTTTATATTAGAGCATGCACAATGCTTCTTTAAAAACCTACATAAGGTATCATTGTATAAATGAATTATAATGTATCACATTAAATTGATAGAATTTAGATTATATCCATGCTTTTATAAAATAAGTCTTGTTTTTTATACATTATTTCAATAATGTGTTTGTATTAGTAATTTTTTCTTGTTGTTGAGACAAAATGCCAGATGCTCAAAATTAAAGGAAGAAAGGTTTTTTTAGCTCACAGTTTGGGAAGGTTTCAGTCTGGGATCAGCTAGCCCCAAGGCAGGTGTGGCAGAGGGGAAACAGTTCATGGCAGTGGAAGACAGTAAAAGCAACAACAGCAGAAAAGCAGAAATAAGTTGTTTTTTCTGTCTTATGTTGTAAACAGGCTACCTGCCCTGGTGCAAGGACAGCACTCACACCATCTACCTGCCCTCTTCTTCCACAGGCTCAGGACATTTACAAGGTAAGGACCCTGGCCCCCTGCTGAGTCACTTAGTAAAACTTCTAAACTTGTATCAACCATTACAACAACCACAATGTATCAACCATTACAACATCCTGGACTATGAACAGCCGCCCAGGACATGTCCTCTACACTCCAGGATGCAGAACTGCTGAGTTAGTTAAGCTTCTAAACTTCTCAAGTTGACACAGCATATCAACCATTACAGTATGACTTCACATTTATTACAGATTTGTAGGATTGGAATTGATGAGTTGTATTTGGTTGGTACAATGTTTTTCTTTTTATTTGAATTTCAGTAATGTCAGTGTCATGTGTTAATATAAACATTTTGATCATTTTCCCCAAAGAACAACTTTTTGTTTGCAAATTTGAGTTTTCTTTTGGACTAAAATATGTGGACTCATGCCATGTGTTGCAGAGGAATTTTAAGTTCCTAGGAAAATTGAGCAGAAAGTACAGAATGCTTCCACAAATCGCTCTTCTCAGATCGGCATTACCCCCATTGTCAGCAGCTTCCAGCAGAGCAGTGACTTGTTAGAACTGTGTTACCTAAGCTGATGCATCATTATCACTCAAAGTCCATCTTTTACATCACCTTTCCTGTTTGTACTGAGCATTCAGGCATTAATACAAATTTATGATGACAGGTACCATCATAAGAGCATCATACAGAGCGGTTGCAGTGCCATTTTTGCTCAGCCTATAGACTCTTTCCAGCAGTATAATGCCTTTCCAGCTACTGTCCATAGATTTGCTGTTTCCAGAATTTCATATAATTGGATTTATGCAATATGTAACCTTTCCAATGTCTTCTGGCAGTTGGAAATACTCCTATAAGTTTCCTTCATGTCTTTTCATGACTTGAAAGGTCATTTCTTTTTGGTATTTAAAATATATATCCCTTTCTCTGGATCTGCCACTATTCATATAATTATTTATCAATAAAAAATATTTTTGTTGCTTCCAAATTATACTAAGATATATAAAGCTACTGTGACAGTAATATAAATATTCTTCTGAGGACATAAGTTTTTAAGTACTTTAAGTAAATATTTAGGAATATGATGGCTGAAATGTGTGGTAATGAAGTATTTAATTTTGTAAGAAATTGTCTTCCAAAGTTTCCATGACATTGTACATTCCCATCACAATTAAATAAGAGTTCCTGTTGCTCCTCACCAGCATGTGCTGTTGTCAGCGTTTTGGAGCTGAGTCATTCTAATAAACACACAGTGGTACTTCATTTGTTTTCAGTTTATGTTTTTCCACTGACAAGTGATGTGAAATATCTTTTCACGTGCTTACTTGCCATATGTCTATCTTTTTTTAAGGAGGTATTTGTTTAGATCTTTGTCTTTTTTAGTGAACTAGTTGGTTTTTTACTGTTCAATTTTCACAGTTCTTTGCTTGTTCTCTTCAATGAAATCTAAACAACCAACTTTTTTCATTGACTATGTGCTTATGGTCATATCTAAAAAGTATCTTTCAACCTTAAGACATCTAACATTTTCATGTTATCTTCTAGGAGCTTGAAGGTTTTGAAGATTACACTTAGTCATTTCTAGCTATGTTTACATTTAATGATGCATTTGGTCCTTTTTAAATCTTTCATCAACAACTTTATGTACTGACTTAAAAGATTCTCAGTTATGCATATGTTATACTTTGGAATAGTTTCCAAATCTGTCAAAAATCCTTTAAAAATCCTCTGGAAGCATTATTATTTTTTCTTTGTCATCTCAATTTTCTCTCCAAGATTTTTCTCAGTGCTCGTTCTGCAGGACCCTTTTGTCAGTGCTTTCTAAGTGCTGTTTACTCCCGTTATTTGGTATTTTAATTTCTAAGAAATACAAGAAAATCTTTTACACCTTATTTCCTTACCAGATATTTTATGTATATTTTGTCTATAGCAACAATGAATTTCCTAACTGTTTAAGATGAGTGTGAGCTACATAGGTGATTATTTTGTTCACAATACAATTTTAATGAATGAATATTAAATTTTCCTTTTTTTCTGTTCTTTTTTCCTGTTTCTATTTACTATGCAATAAAAATCCTGAGCTTCTTTTCCTCTATTTAACTAATTTTAAATGATATGAAATTTTTCTGGGCAGAAATTCTACAAAAGATTTATGTAAGATACATATAGCATTCATATAAGATGTATATATGTATTCATAAGTATTTTATATATATATATATATATAAGCATAGAAGGGATACTTTTTGGATACTATAAACTTACTTATTGTACAGGGCTGTGACTGATTTGTTCTTCCTTTTGTTCCCAAATAACAGAATACAGAAATTTCTCTCACAATTCATAATTTTTCCCCAGCTATCTCAATCACAGAGTCTTTAAAAAAGAAAATATGTTCGTGTATTTATTCAATTGACTGTGTCTCTTTTGTATTTGATACCAAACCAAGCTCTGACATGTTCCTGCTAAAGTTAAACCCTGCTACCTTTCCTGGAAAATTAGATAACTGCTGATTTTTGAAAAATGAAAAGCAGCATGTAATTTTAAAAGTACCTGGTAATAATCCATATTTACAAACTTTATATAATAAATTTGATATTTATGTTTTTTTAGATAAATGCACACATAGAGGATTTACATATTAATGAACTCACTTTGCAGTGTTCAATACATGTACATTGCACAGCGTTAAATCGGGTTGAACATGTTTATATCCTCAAGCATCTATCACACCCCAGTGTGCAGCAGAACCTCAAAGTTTCTCGCTCCTATCAGGTTGTACCTCGGTACCTAAGCAGCCCCTTTCCTTATCCCTCCCCCACTGCTAATGCAGCCTCTGGGGACTAGCATTCTCCCCTCAATTTCTATGCAATCACATTTTTTATACTCCTCACATCAGTCAGAATATGTGCTACTTATCTCTCTGTACCTGATAGCTCATAGAGAGGAGCAGTTCCATCCATGCTATAACAAATACTGTAAGAGATTTCATTATTTTATATGGCTAAATAGTATTTTATTGTGTGACCATTTATCATATGTTCACTTAAATACATTCAGATGCTTTGCAAATTAGTAAAGAAAAAAAATGAATTGCAACTATGTCTGTGGAAGATTGACATGTAGCCCTATGAACCGAGGGCCAAAGACCCACCAAGATGTGGGTGGCACGAATCAATAGGCTGGCAGCCTGAAGAAGACGAAAAGGGAAAGAGGAAAGAAATGTCCCCATTTGGAAGGGCTCCAGTCTTCCCTTTGCTTCTGGATATCTGTTTCCAGTTTTGTTAGCCTTCTAACACAGATATGCACAGGAAATTCTAAGGTGACCAAGGAGTCAATGTTTGAATAGCGTTTTCGAGTTTATAATATGGTTCCACAGAAACCATGCCACTACGCGTGTTTGTGTAAAATCAACTCATTGCCTGCACTCTGTCAGATGACCAAGTGAGTGCTCAAGTATGGGAAGGTCATTGCTAGCATTGAAGTGTACTCTATTCTGTTATCTTAAGGAGAAAAAAGATAAACAAACAATGAGACAGGCTAGTAGGACAGTTCCAATAGTTGGTACATTACATATTGTTGTTTTGTATTAGTTCATCAGAGTACCAGGTATAGGCGTGTCTCCTGTCTAAACAACATTAGCACAAAGCATTTTTTTCAAGGAACTAAGAGAACCGAGCTATAAAACGATCTTAACTATCTTGTGTATACATATTTTGTTATTTTTCCCTTTCTTTCTTTTGAGATATTGTGAACTGGGAAAATCTGTGCAAAAGAAAAAATAAATCTGAAGCATATTCTTTGGTTTTTTTGTTTGTTTGTTTGTTTTCCTGTACCGGGAATCAAACTTATGACCTTGTGCTTGCCAGGCAGGCTGTGCCGCTGAGCTAAATCCCCAGCCCCTGAAGCGTGTTCTTAACAGTTGTAACCCCCTGCAAGCAGCATTTCAAGCTTTCCCTCAGGAACCTGCCCTTACTTCAAATATCTAGAACTCACTGCAAGTTCTCCTTAGCCTCAGAACACTTCAATGATTCATTGTTGTTTCCACTGGCTGCTGCCCTTTGTTCCACCCTGCATAAAACCCTGCCTCCTCTCTCCGCCAAAAAAGCAACTAAAAAGACAAATATCAAAGTCTTTACATGAGGTTTGTTCAAGATAATATTACATCTTCACCTGTCACCAAAAAGAGATCCTTTTTTAGGTTCATCCAAACAACAGCAACAAAAACTGGGAGAGAGTGGGGCTGGGGATTTAGCTCAGC
>NW_004955447.1:12387978-12397220 GCF_000276665.1 Chinchilla lanigera
TAGCTCATGCCCCCTGGGGAACACTCAAGATCCTACTAGAGCAGGGTGCCACTCAATATTATATAGTACAGTACTAAAT
This sequence comes from Chinchilla lanigera, assembly GCF_000276665.1. Taxonomy (NCBI): domain Eukaryota; kingdom Metazoa; phylum Chordata; class Mammalia; order Rodentia; family Chinchillidae; genus Chinchilla; species Chinchilla lanigera. The sequence goes on from NW_004955447.1 coordinate 12,388,058, forward strand.
TGTAATACTTTAGTTGTATAGTACTGTATTAAGTACTATAGAATATTTTGCAGTACTGACAAAGAATTAATATACACAAGTTCTTCAAAACTTATATCTCCCCACAGTGTCATTTGGTGATATTTCAAAGATATTTAATGGTGTTTGCTTTCTAAATAGTTGTTCAGAGATATGTGTTTTACTAACCATCCCTTAGTGTTTTAACCTATGACAAATTGCCAATGGGTTTGTTACTAAGAATGTCAAAGTGTCTGAGAAAGATCTCTGTGTAATTGTGGAAAGGGATCTTTGTTTTAAAAAGTCCAAGTCACTCACATGTTATTACTGCATGAGTTGAGGATATAACTCAGTGGCACAAGCACCTGCCTAGCAAGCACAAGGTTCTGAGTTCAATTCCTGGTACCAAAAAAAAAGAACTGTACAAATATTGCTGCAGAGCTAAGCTATGGATGATGCTTAACTAAAATGCATAAAGGCAAAGGTGTGCTGATCAAATTTGTTACCGGACATCAAAAGCCTGGAAGAGGTCAATAGTAGATTTCTAACAATTATTTGTTAAATTATTATTTTAAATTAAGATGGCAGGAGTAAGCCAAAATTTTCAACTTTCTGAATGTTAGGTTTTTACCAGACAGAAACATTGTAGTAGTTAGTTTTACATATCAACACAGAGAATGTATTTAGATGACATTAACATTTAAATGGAGAATTTTTGTTAGATCAGATTGCTCTGCGTAAAGTGAGCATCTTTCAGTAAGTTGAATTTTTTTTTTTTTTTATACCAGAAATCGAACTCATCAGCTGTGCCACCAAGCTATATCCCTGGCAAAAATTTCAATAGAAAAGTTTTACTATTGGGCTGGGGATTTAGCTCAGCCTTAAAAGCACCTGCCTGGCAAGTGCAAGGTCGTGAGTTCAGTTCCCAGTACCAGAGAAAAACCAAAAAAAAGAAAAGTTTTACTATTGAGTTGTAAAATTTTCCCAAATTTTGTATGTATTTGTAGGTAGGGCTTTCCAAATGTGGTTGGGCCACGGAGGAACTAGAGTCTTCAGTCTGTCAATCAACTGAGGAATTCAAAGCTGAATGTCGGGCCAGCAGTTGGTGTCTGGTGGAGGGGGTGGGTCACTGGGCATGCGTCTTGGGAGGGAACAGCTTCAGTCCCTCATTCTCTCCCTGCTTTTTCGGCTGCGTGGCTTCCTTGGGCTGGACTCTTCTGCTCCGCTGTTTTTGCACTGAAGCCAGCAAATTATGTGTCAGGTATTTTGTCCCAGCAACAGGAAAGCTGAATAATAAAGGACACTGGTGACAGAAGTAGCATCACTGCTGGAACTATCTCTTTTCCCAGTTTTCAGAGGTCTTCGGGTCTTGTTTGTGAGAGGCAGTTCGGAAATACCTTAAAATCAAGCTGGAAAATCCTAGAAAGCGGTAAGCATAGATTACCGGGTAATTCCGATGAGGGAATAGAAGACAAGACTGCTGACGTAAGTGTAGACAGTAAAGGCCAGGCTCAGGAGGTTTACACTGGGAATAAAGACTCTCTTGGGAGCTGGACTAGTCAGCACTTGCTTTATATGACAGCGAAGAAATACTCTACATTTTGTGTCTCCTGATTTTATGTGAGGTTTAATTTAAAGGTGATGAGATAATTGATCTTGCAGAGATCATTTCATGTCAGCCCATGAGTACAGCTCCTTGCATTTGTCGAGTTCTACAGTGAGAACTAGAAGAAAAAACACCAGAGAAGGGATATTAAAAATTTGCAGTTAGTCTAGAAAGGAAGTGCATGTAAATTTAAAGCCAAGGAGACTGTTCTTGCTGAAGACTAGTCCATCAAATAGAAGGCAAGAACCTTGCACCAGGAATACAGAAAAGATGTTCTTACTAATCTCAGAACCTGTATCACAAACTCAAAAAGCTGGTGAACTCCTATGAAACAATTTACTTAGAGAAGACGGTCCCCAAGATACCGTGCTTATTCAACCTCACATACAGTAATGTGTCTCCACATTCAGCCCCAAACCTACTGCAGCTGTGTTCCAAGAAGGCTCAGCTATTGCTTGAGTTGGTAGAAGACCTTGGCATCATACATGTGGTGCTGATTTTGGAGGCTTACAGAGTACAAGTGTTATGAATTTGCAGATGATTTCACCCATATTTTAAAGAAGGACTGACCAGACGACATGGTATAAACAGAATTTTGTATGTGCAAGAACCACATGAACGAGTGATAAATAAAGCCATGAAAGTGAAGTCATAATTTTAATGACTTTGAAAAGTTTAAGATGGCAGAAGTGTGAAAAATCCCCCGAAGAAAACTGCAAGCACTGTGCAGAGCCAGCCCAAGAGAGAGGCTGTGTGAGCTGAAAGTGGCAAATTCGCCAGGATGCGGTTCACGGAAACATCTGGACGTCACGTGTCCCTGTCTCAAGCTCTGAGTGCTGAGCACAGAGCTATGAGTTTCACTGTTTGCCAAGTTGGCCCAGTTGGGTTTTGCCTTGATTTGTCTGATTTCTTTCAATTCACCTATTATGGTTTGTGTCTGGGTGTCCCCCCAAAGCCTCATGAGGTCATGAGGCAGGCTTTTAGAGTTTGATTGATTATGGGTGTGAGAGCTACACCCGCCCTGGGGTGGGTAGTTTGCATACATAAGGGAGAGGAAGAGACTGCTTGCGGCCATTCCTCCCTTGTGTGCTTGTTGCTTTTGCTGTGTACTGCTGCCAACATGAGCTGTAGCCCTCTGCCATGTGCCACTCTGCCTTGTAATCTGCCAAGTATGGACTAAAACCTCCACAAACTGTAACTGAAATAAACCTTTCCTTCCTTAAATTTTGGGCATCAGGTATTTTGTCCCAGCAATGAGAGAAAAGTAACCAAGACATCACCATTCCTTCTTTTTGAAATGAGAATTTTTATCCTGATAGTTTATGTTGGAAATCTTTGACTTTTTTGTGATTTTTACAGGAGCTCACAGACAAGAATTTGCCTTAAGTTTCAGAAGAGACTTTGCACATGGACTTGTGAGTGATACTGGAACTGTGGAGATTTTGAGTCCATTAGAGATGGACTAAATTTTGAGTCCATTAGAGATGGACTAAATGCATTTTGCATAATGAAATGGACATAAGATTTTTGGAGGCCAAGGTAGGAATTTCTGGATGAGATCTAAAATGTCACATACATTCAGGGGTGGTTTGGGGGTCATACTCTTTGGCTCACCTACTGATGAGCTCATAGCAGAATGTGTTCCTAGGGTTTGGGGCCCGTTTTAAGAGGGTGGATCACTGCAGCACTTGTAGCTGTATCTGTCATTCTTCCCCCTTCTTCACTGTCATGGATTGATACTTTTCTTCTTCCAGGCACATTTGCATCTTTGGAACCAGTCAACCATGGACTAAAGCCTCTGAAATCATTAGCCAAAATAACCTTTCCTTCTTGAGGTTTGAATGTTCTGTATTTTTCCCTATGATAGGACATCTGACTAATACAAATAGAAAAGATAGCCTCTCCCAAACAAGTGAGAATCCAGCAACAGATGACCTTCAAGTTTCAAATGCTCACCAGCTCTTCAAACTACTCACCTGTTAAGGTAAGAGGCAGTTTTGGTCTCCAGTCAGCCAAATTCTGTAACACAAGGCATTTGAATATATCCCTCATCTTTGCCTCTCCTTAATTTCTCTATGTATTTTTCTTTTTCTTTCTCTGGACAACTTTAATGTTATGAATTCACATTTTAAGCCTTACCTCAACTGATAGAATAATAATCTAAAACTGAGGAGTATATTTATATATTTCCTCCAGTGTCTTTTTTTCCTTGCTTCTCATAGTCTTCTCATCATTAAAATCACTATCTTTAATAAATCAGAATTGTCATTATGATATTCCTAGGTAACATATTTACATTTTCATTGCAGTACTCTAGTTACATATGTGCTGGGTTGCTTATTAGTAAAGTTATTACATTGCTCTTCTCAGCCATGTTTGCATTTCCAGAGACACACTGTGAAAACTGTAGGAAATCTAGATGGCAAAAGAAGCCAGCTTTCTGTTGCTTTTTCCAATGTCTATTAACTAGGTATTAATTTTCTTTGGTACCAGGAATCGAACTCAGGACCTTGTGCTTGCCAAGCGGGTGCTGTGTCACTGAGCTATATCACTGGCCCCCTATTACCTATATCTTAAACCTCAGTTTTCTCATCTTTATGTATAAAAAAATGTTCCTCTGTGTTTTCCCCTACTTACAGAATGGTTAAAACACGTGTGCTAACACAATATATAGCTAGCTTCACAAATTAGAAGAATTAATTTTATTGTCTGAAAATTGTTTTGTTTTATTATCAAAAATTGATTCTAATACTTTACCTAGTTTACAATTAATTTCTACTAATTTTACCTATGCTAATATTGATTGATAGACATGTATATTCAAAGAACATAAAAATAGAATGTTTTGACTAGAATAGTTAATTTTGTTCAGGTAGAATATTAAGAGCTTTCATCAGACACATTTCATCAGACACATTTCTGTGTTATCTGTTCATAATTCACCACCTTTTAATCTTCTCTCTTTATATATAATGATTGTTTTCTTCATTTTCAGTGTTTTATTTTGTGTTCTGCATTCTCTTTTCATTTCCATTGTACTCGCATATGTTTCCCTCTGAATTTATCTTTGAAACTAGCTTCCATCTTTCCATTTTATAGATTTTAAAGCTACAGAGGAATGCACTTTAGTGGCACCAGGCATCAGGAGATATAAGCTAAAGCATAAAGCCTGAAACATCCCACAGAATTCTCCACGTTGCCTATCCCTTTCTTTCAAGTTTCTCTGACATCTAGCAGATGAGAACCTTGCAGTGATTTCACAGAAATGTTGCCAAATGTGACACCAGAAAAATACAAAGCCTATATTCTTTTTACACTACAAAAAGTCTGAGGATTAAGGACACCTATACACTCCCAAAGAAAGCAGGTGATGACATTGTTGGTGAGACTTGTGTTGTTAGGTGCAAGGAAGAATTGACTGGAGGGGTCCAGAGGGAACACCCCCTGGGGGAGGGCGCTCTTCTGCCCTGCATGCATGGTATCAGCTGTTTCACCTATGAGTACTTCTATTGTACTGAGCCTGGAGATTTCTTTTTTTTTCTTTTCTTTTTCTGTTTTTTTTTTTTTTTTTAATTTTAAAGAGAAAAAACACAATAGCAAAACAACAATGAAGACAAAAACAAAACAACACACAAACAGTAAAAATGATACAGGACTTCAAAATGAGATGATAGAAATTAAAAACTGTTGTTATACTACAAAGCTACTGTCATAAGATCAGCATGGTACTGCCAAAAAACAGACCTGAAGATCAATGGAACAGACTGGAAGATGCAGCTATCACCACAAACACACTCAGTCACCTTACATTTGACAAAGGAGCTAAACATGTTCACTGGAAGAAAGACAGCCTCTTTAATAAATGGTGCTGGAAAAACTGGCTTTCCACATGCCAAAGACTAAAACTAAAACCAAGCCTATCACCATGCACCAAACTAAAGTCAAAATGTCTTAAAGATTAAATATTAAAGCAGGCTGTGGGATTTCAACATGGCAAGAACATTCGGAGTGCATTTTTTCCCACACATAAGCTGAAGAAAAAAGAAAAAAAAAAAAAGAAGTATCTGCTCTGCCCTGGTTTGTATATAGCACAGTGTGTCCTTCAAGTCTTTCTGCACTGCAGTTTAGTTTCTTCTGTGGTCTTATGAGAATGGAACCTCGATCTGATTTTAGGGTGTTTGCATTGGGATATATTCTGACAGGAAGAAAGATGGTTATCAACAGAGATTAGCCCTCAGTCTCAGACTAGAACTGGAGGGAAAAATAATTTTTTCTTTACAAAGTTGACCAACCTCAGCTGTCTTTTTTGTAGTAACAAAAAGTGAACTAAGGTTTTATAGTTTTTCATTAAAGTGACTATTACTTTATGAGAGCTGAAGTATTTTGTCCTTCTTCGTCTTTCATCCTGACAGCTATTCCTCCTGTCCCTTAATTGACCCTGTTTTGACTATTTAGTTTGGCTAATGCCATCATTAGGAGTATCTATAGAATACTGCATGTATCTCTTCTGCATGTAACTATGCTCTAATTCCCATAATTTGAGAAACTTTTTCTTCAGCACATACTGCTGACTTTTTCCTTCCTTTACTGTTTTCTTTTTTATTCTGACACAGTTCTACTCATTTTTTATTTTTTTTGTCTTTTTGAGACAGGAGCTCAATATGCAGTTCAGGCTGGTCTTGAGTTCACTTTGTAGCCCAGGCTGGTCTCAAACTCACAATGATCCTCCTGCCTCAGCCTCCTGAGTGCTGGGATTATAGGTATGTGCCACCATGCCCAGCTACAGTTCTAGTCAATTATTTGTAGAAAATCATTTTTATTGTGGGATTACTCTAGTCATTTCTTGTTATTATATCTGGACATTACTCCTGAAGTTTGATTTTTTGTGATGTTTCTGTTAAGGAAGGTAATATATTGGACTGAGAAAATAGTTTACTCTTAAGCGAAGTTTCAAATAGAATTGATGCAGAACAGTTGTGTGTCAGAAACCAGCCTCTGTTTAATTTTAGTAAGAGCATATTTTCTCCTTTTCTTGTTACTTGGTGATTTTTACCTCTCTCTGATGAATGTGGAGCTATCTCTTTCCTTGAAGAGTCTATGATTATATATTCTTTTCAACATGTCTGTTATCTTATGGTTTTCTTGCCCCAAAATTTATTCTAAATTCTTTTTCTCATATACTTGACACAGACAACCATATTAGATTTGTATTAATCTCTGCATCTTGTTTGAATATAAAACAAATATTATTATATTTCAACATTTCCAGTCCATCAGTAGTTTTTTTGTTGTTGTTTTTCTCCTGTACCAGGAATCGAACTCACTACCTTGTGCTTGCCAGGCAGGCGCTGTGCCACTGAGCTAAACCCCCAGCCCCTCCATCAGTAGATTAAAGTTTAAGTTGTGTTTATAGGTTATTATTTTTGAAAGAGGGCATTTTTTCAGTCACTAAGGAAAATATGATTGAAAGGATGAAAAAGAGTCACTGAAACTCCTATTAAATGTTCAGTACCTCAGGAGACAGGGAGCTACTCAGTGTTTTTTAAGTTTGGTACTGATAACCCCTTTTGTTTCATATGAAATATAGTTGGATGTTTTATGTAGGAGAGGAAGATCATTTATACATGTTTCTCAGATTACATGGTTAAGCCAATTTCACAGTAACTGACACACAAATTCCAAATTATCAGCATGAATTGAGGATGCATTAAATATATGCAATCTGCTAAACATCCCACCATAGGCTACCTTCAGTATTGCTTGGGACACTTATATTATTTCATAAATGAGGGAAAAATCTTATGAAAAGTCAATTTGAAATAGTTTTGAGTGTTTTATGTAATTTGTCGAATACGTCTATCCAGATAAGGCTGGCCACGCACTGTGCCATACGCTGTGGCACCTTCCTGTTGCGCTTGCTACCCGTGGCTGACTGGGAGCTGCCGCCCCTGACACTGCCCAGCCTTGAAAGAGGGCATCATGTTGTACATGTCTATGTCAGAAAGGTCAAAATTCAAAAGGTGACATATAGTTTATACTGAAGGAATATTAGCTTTGTCAACAACATAAATTTCAAAGATTCCAAGTCAAACTATTGTTAGAAATGTCTGCATGTAGATCACTTCTGAGTGATGTGTAAAATTCAATTCAGGTTTAATCTAACCGTGTTCAACAGTAACTTTAAAATGTCCAGGGGAGGCAGATGGCCTTGAGAAGTCATACAAGGGGATGAGAAAGAAGGGAGAAAATAAGAATCTAACATGAACAACAGATAGTCACAACCACTAGATCAGTGTGCTGCTGGATACAGTTAATAGACTTAGAACCCCTTGAAGAAATGGGGCTTGGTTTCCTTGATAAGGAAATCTTCTGCACTGTCTAATTAGTACATGGTATGCTGTCTTCTAACTCCCCGAAGGGGACCTGCAGCACTTTCCCAGTACGAAAGTGCACTGGGGAAAAGTAATCAGAGTTCCTTTGTGTTGCTGGATACTATATCTAAAATGATCCCTATTCTAGGACCTTCGGAGTGTCATTTTGGTCAACCAGTCAGATTAGAAGCTTATGTAGATCAACTGATCAATGGAGAATTATCTCATGGCCGTGTCACACACTGCACCTGCGATGTCCCCAAATTTATTCTGTGGTTACTTCACCAGCTCCAGAACACATGATTGGCATAGACATAGTAAGAAACTGGCTAAATCTCCACATTACAGAAGCTTCTCTTCTTCTCTTCACCATTTAGATTTCAAATGAAATTTCAGTTCTACAGGACATTATTCCTAACCCTCATTAGCAGATTAGATCATGTGATTCCATATTATGATATATTTCTCATGTGTATAAATTACTTATTTATAACTTTAAAAATAATTATTTGCTATTTTTAACCATGACTTTACTACTACATGTCTTGTAAAGTAACAGTGAATCAGAACCTGAGTTGTTCACAGCTGTATTTTACCCATCTACACATTGTGTTTCAAAGGGTGAAGTGTATTCTGTCATAAGGGGTACACTTGAGTCGTTTGAAGGAAAGCAGATGCACCCTGAGACCATAATCTGAAGAGAAGTGTAAGACACACAGGTTTAATTATTGCATAGTTTCTCTTATATGAGAAACACAAAATATAAAGAGCAACATAAGAGCAGATCATGGGAACTAGGGAGACAGATATTTTGCAAAAGGGAAGGGGAAGAAGAGATGGAAGGAGAGGGAGAAAAGGGAGGACAGGGCTGAAAAAAGAATTGAGATGTGTTATATACATGGACCAACTCCACACGAAGCGCGCCATCAGTGTGCACTGCAAGCATGTGCTAATGAAAAGTAAAAAGGATGCTGTATTTAGTGTTGTCACCTGGAAGTCAGCATGCATTGCTCCATTTAGTGTGAAGCCTTACGCACATGTGCATATAAAGAAGCACACCCACATGTACAAATGCAGAAATGCAGATTTTTATTCCTGGCACACTGGGTATTGAACATATGGCTTTGAACGAAGGTAGATCTCTCACACTTTCTTTGTTTTGATTTTTTTTTTTTTTTTTTTTTTTTTT
>NW_004955447.1:12397320-12450770 GCF_000276665.1 Chinchilla lanigera
GCTGAGCTATATCCCCAGCCCTCTCACACTTTATTTTTTATCTGGGGACAGAATTCCACTAATTCATGTCTGAGCGTGGACCTCTGACCCCGCTGCCTCATGCCCCGGAGCACTGGAACTATTGGCGCGCCTCACCATGCCCAGGGGAAGCTTTCTCCTGAGCATTCTTTTCTTTTCATGCCCAGCTGAAGTTCCCATCCTAGCCTTGATCTCCTCTTAAGGAGAAGCGCTCACATCTCTTCGCTCCTTGTCATCAAACAGGAAATTTTGCAGTATATTCGTGACTGTAGAGAGACGTTTCCCTTTCTATTGAAGGCAATCTTGAGTTGTCATATTTTCTCTTAGATGCTTAATAAAGTTTCAACAACTTACTGAAGTAGAACTGGAGAAGCACGGTGGGCTCACAAAGAGCAAGACACATGCAACGTTATAACCACTGTGTGTCAACATTCTTCTTCCAGACAAAGAAGTTTCTCCACACTGAAGTTCTTTCACAGAAAACAGGCTTTAAGTCATGGGCCTCAGATGGTGAGATATTTAGCCCTACATTTCTTCTTTTAGTTCTAAGCTTTTCTTTTCTCTTTTGGATTCTGCCTCTTCTCTTTTCTGTGTCTTTTGGGATTTTTTTTTTTTTTTATGTATTTAGGTTGGTTTTAACATGAACCCATTAACTCAGTTTGATACTACCTTGTTATTGTCTTTCTCCCCTAATCTATATGGTGAATCCTCTGACACACTTCATGCAAAAATACATTACCCTCATTTATTGAGAGAGTATTTTTTTTAAATGAAGTAGCAATCTGAAATATCTTACCATGACAAGGGTTTTTGGTACTAGCATACATGCTAATTCAACGTCAGACTTTGTAATACGTTAAAAATATAAATTTAAGACAATTCATTGTATTTAATAGAAAATCTTAATCTTTGAATAAATGTTACAATATGTAACTTGTATATATTATATACTATATAAAAATAATATTATTATATAAGTAGCTTCAGCTTGCGGAATATAAATTAAGCCGAGCTATGAAGACATTTAGCAAACTTCATTTGCCCATGTATTTATGTATTCACTACACTCAAAGGAAGTTGTACAATTCCTAAAACAGTTCTGTTGTTTGGAAGAAGTATCTGAACATCTCTGATATTTCAGTTTAGGAAAAATAATAATGAATTCCCAGATCAAACTTGTACACTAGAGATACTGCATAGGTGCTGTGGAAATTTGCAAAAACATTGTGATGAAAGGATCGCCTTGCTTTACAGTCTTAAATTTCCTCTTTCTTATCCTCTAATGTGCATAGAAGAGAAATTCAATTTCCCTGTAAGTTTAATGTTTCCAGTGATAGAACTTATAAAGTATATATTCATTAAGGGATGTATTTGCCTTTTATTACACACATGGAAGGGATAGATTATACAGAGAAATGGTGAAAGATAGAATTTTATCTGTAGTTTATCTCTAAGAGGTATTTTGTTTTGATAGGTGGGAGGTATTTATCAGTTATAAATGGCACCTGTAACCTTCTTTACAGAGCACAGCTAATGCTTTACGGTTGTCCTCAGTCTGAAGCTTTTATGAAGATTTAGTAATTTTAGATGTCACTGGTAAATATGAAGTAGACATTTTAAACTGTTATTATTTTGTGGTGTGCTGCAACAATGTCGCATAATAATAAATTATGCTGTATTTTTCTTGCACAAGTAATTTTATTTACTAAAGAAGAAAATTAGAGAGGACTAATAAGTCACTCGTAGGTATACAACATAGATAACCAGTTAAAGAGTTAGATTTCTAATTCTTTTTTAATTCCAGCAATGATACATAATATTGTATTTACTTGCATAAAGAATATTCACTTAACTGAATATCACTCATTATGAAAAGTAATATAAAAAGAAATTAATGTAATATATCTGACATATTACACAGGAAAATAAATAAAACTGTGTCTCCACATGAATGAAAGCAATTTTAAGGGTGAACAAGTGAGTTTTTCATTTATTAGCATTATATTGAGTTCTCAGTGAGTTCAACATTAGGATACCTTTTGAAAGGCCTGGCCCATATTAAGTGGACCTTAAAGCTAAGATGTTAGGTAGCTTGTGAGATAGGAAATTCAGTGAGCAGAAAGCTAAAATCTAGGATGAATATTTTTTCTAGTAAATGAATATAAAGGAGTGACTATAATATACAGTACTATAGGTACACAGGTTATATTAGTGCACAGAAGATAAAAAATTTCATCATTTTCTGAATATGCTCCTTTAGAAAGAGAGAAGGAAGACATTTCAGTGTGCATATAATTAAATTTACATATGCTTGAAAGTGACAAATAATGGAAAAAATATAGGAGCTTAGTCAAGATCTCAATTATTGGGGTTTGGGAGAAGGAGTGGGCCCACAAGGTGAATGAGGAGTTCATATTTGAATTTACTGAGAAGATAATATTTAAGCAACGATGTAAAAGCAGTTAAGGCCATAGACATGGAGTAGGTGGGAAGTGATGTCTAGGTAGGCAGCAATTGATGCTCAGATAGGTTCTGAACACTCAATCAGACAGATGCTCGATGATCACTTCTCAAGGAAATTGGAAAGTAAAAATAAGTATTGTCTATATTCTTTGCATTAAATTTGTATGATGTTTTGAGGAAAATATCTGGTGTTATTCATATGACAGGTCAATGATAGATTATCACATTTGTATCCCACTTTTTTTTACTGATTAACATAAAAATTATAAACCAATATCACTGCACTAGGCTACATATGAGAAAATGTAAACTTGTGTTTTATTATTACATGATATCTGATTCAGTTCAGTAGAAACATATTATATTTGAAAACAGGTAAGTCAACAACTTAATAGAAATACTAAGCTATGTTTTGCGTAATTTAAAATTTTCATTTTAGTCTCTTTTAAAAGACTGTGAATCCTTAAGACTAAATAAAATTATTGCACATTCATTTCTTGGTTCCAGTTTTGGTCAACAAATATTATATCAACACAGAAAAAATGTTAGTAATGTACAATGTTACTCTGCAGCTCTGCACATCCAATATGCATTAAAATGACAGAAAATGAAGTTCTAGAAGGCAGAATTCTTATTTTTCATTTTTTTACAAAAACAGACTATCTAATTCTATCGTTAAAAGTAAAACAGAACAAAAGTCACCATAATTTCATGGAAAATTATCTAATACATGCAGATAACTTTGTTTTTCTTGATTTGGGTTTATTTGTAAAATCTTAAATAGTTTACTGTATATTTATCTTTATGAGGGCACTCTGAATTGTCAATTTTAAGTCTTCTTCACATCAACCATTTCATTTATAAAATCTCTTCATATTTTACTCTTGTAAAATATATAAAGAAAAAGAAAAAGTTTTCATAGTTCTGTATAAAACCATAGTAATTAAGAAAATTTGCTAAACTTATTTCACTTATCATTATTATCTCAAAGTGTGTCTATTTTACAAGTGATTCAAATTTACCTTTCCTGAATTAGACACACAAACGTAAATCTAGCATGGTTTCTCTTATAAGAGAAACCCAAAGTATAAATAACTTACAAGTAAAATAGAAGAGAGATAACAGGAAATAAGGAGATGGATGTTTTGTTAAAAAACCAACAAGGGATTTGATTGATCACTCATGTATAGCTCAATTTGTTTTCCCTAGAGACCACTTTGGAGAATCCAAGCTACAGTACAACAACCATTGATAATTTCCTACCATTTTTGTCTGTAACTCACTATTATTTGTCTGTTTGTTTTCCTGAGAAACTACCTTGAAGATAACAATAGGTAAAATAACAACCGTTGATAATGTCCTACCACTTTGTCTGTAATTCAGTGAATCCCACTATTGCTATGTTGTCATTCTTTTAATCTTCAAAAAAAAAAAATGGTTAGAATATGAAATTCAAAAGAAAAGTTTAAGCATAATTTGAAAGTAGTGTTATTTGTATCCACAAGAGACCAGAAAACAATTTCAGTACTGTCGCAGCTCCAGTGACTATGTCTCCCCAAAGACTCAAGACCACTGGGCGTCACCGCTGTTCCACAGGCAACATGGCACAGTGGTTAGCGGTGTGGCCCGCGTGCACGCAGGCTTCTCTGTCACTTACTAATGATATTTTCCTAGGCAAATATCTCCTTACATCAGTGACTGGGAATATGCACTTAATTTCCTCATAGGGCTGTCGGAAATATGAAATTAACTTGTTGACAAAAGCTTTTTATAATGTAGTAGTCATGATTTAAACATAAGCCAAGTTCCTCTTTTAATATACAAAGCATCCATGCCTGTTAATCCAAACACAGACTTCAGTTTCTTGTTTATATGTTTTAAGAGGATTTTGTAACAAAGGAAAAATTTTAAGAGTCTAAAGGCTCTTGCTGTTCTCTGCAGATGTATTTGCATGCTTTCCCCATTTTTTATTTTAAAGGGAAGAAAATAACAATAAAACACTTTCAAAACAGGTTAGTAGCAGAGTTACAATAACTAGTACATTGTGTATTGTTGTCTTCGTAGTAGTTATTCAGAGTGCAAGATATATGGGTGATATCTGCTCCAAACAATATTAGCACAAGGCTTTCTTTTTAATGAACTAAGAGTTTACATCTCTTAAAAGCAAGTAAGTATTGGCTAATGTACAGTCTTCATAGACAAATAAATCCACCTCCTGCTATTAACTCATAAGCATTTTCTGAGGTTAAGCACAAATACAAACATTTCTCAGAATTTTCCTCCTTGTGATTCACCCTAGAAATGTAAGCAAAAGTTTTGTTAGCAAAATGGAAGAAAAAACTGATGCACACTAAAAAGATATTTTGACAGCTGAAATACTTTCCCCTTTGCAGAGACGGCATAACCCATACCCACAGTTTAAGAAAGGAGACATTTATTTGGGCGAAATTTGTAAAGATTTCTGTCCATATTCCTCTGCCTCCAGGATAGGGTGGCATGGCGGAGGGACGTAGCTGGGAGAACTTCTCACACGTGTGGCGTCTGGGACAGAGAGAGATAACCAAGGGGCACGGCAGGGAGACGCACACTTTGAGGCCCACTCCTGTGACCCACTTCCTACAGATCCCATTTTCTAACATCCAGCCAGCTACACTGCTCCCAAAATCCAGCCTCCTTCCCAAAGCCCGGCTATGAGCATAGGAAGCTCTTGGGGACACCAGAGAGATAAAACTTAGCATAGTTTCAATTGTGTCATGACATCACTGGGAACAAGGCACAAGACTTCTTCCTAATTAAAAATCTCATTTTGTTTCAGTGTCTCAACCATTATTTCATTTTCATGTATAAGGAAACAGTTCCCATCCAAAGAAATTTCAGATCTACTGCATGCCTGTCCATCTATCTTCCTTTAAAATGTCAGCTGCACAACTGTATTTCAGGTAGGAAAAGCATTTCTTGATGTAAACATTTCCTGCTGAGATTCCTGAGAGTAAAAGTAATGTCAAAGGAAGGCTGTCGACAGAGTATTTTTATCATTTATTTAGCTTAAGTGCATCTGTAAGAATTTAAAAGTTCATTTTGTTAAATGCATACAGCAGAGATAATCCTCTTGTGGATTGTCATATTTTCAAAAATGTACTTGTCCGAAACATGTTCCTTATTGTGATACATTTGTCCTGAGTTCTTCATTGCTAACATTTTCAGTGACCTGGAAAATTACTTTCTTAAATTGTCATGGATTCTCTAGCTTAAAACTATTTTTCATACTTGAATTATGGTTATGTAAAGTTATTTAACATTTTTTTACTTTGGCATCAGATCACTTTTATGTTTAATTTAGCATAAGATTTGATTCTAAATTTTGGTACAATTTTAAAAATTCTATTTATAAATCTTACTTTTACTTCTTATTTAATTTTGATTTTAATGTGTTCACTTTCCTGAGGCTGAGAAAGTTTAGCATACAATATCCCAAAATATGGGGCTATTTACTATTTCAAACTGAAAAATACGGAAAGAGCATAGGCACCTGAAACCAACTTATTCACCTACAGGAGATCACATGACCCTCATATCAGACCTTTCTGTACCCAGAGGAGAGAAACATCCTTATGACCAAGCGTAGAGGGAATTCCAAGAATCTGGACATACAGAAATGCCAAATTACTTACTGCTTGTTACCTTAGACTACAATCTTCAGTCCTGTCATATTTCACATGACTTTTTACTCTTCTTTAAAACTATAACATATTTAAGCCAGATTATTTCTATTTATTGTTATTTCCATATGAGTGATCCAGTGATGTGTAAAACTTACACTAAGAAATTATCTGGATTATTGTCCCATACGTATCAAATCACAATTGACAGCTCCCCACCTGTCACTATGGAGTATCTCATACAACTAAGATACAATTATTATTTTGCTTTCAAAATTGGAAACATTTGTCACAAATGTAACACTCTTCATTTTCTTTTTTAGTGTTGGTGCATGTTTATGATACACAGTTATTACACTCCACGTGGGGAGTTGCTATGTGCATGTACCACATCTGGATTATCTTAACTTTCCTTCCATCCACTGTCTTCTCCCTCTCCCTAGCTCCCCTTTCTACCCTCACAAAGTATGTCTCTTTTGTTTTCTTCTCAAATATGTTTATATTTTGGCTGTTACATGACAAAAAACCATGCAATATTTATTCTTCTGTGTCTGGTTTATATCATTTAACATTAAGGTCTGAAGTTCCATCTATTTTCCTGCAAACTTAACATTCTTTATGGCTGAGAAGTAATTCATTGTACATACAGACCACACATTTTCCATTCATTTGTTCATAACTGTATAGAACATTCCTGTAACTCAGTTATTGTAAATCCTGCTATCATAAACATTGCTTGTATGTAAATGTAATATGATGACTTTACCCTCTGATGGAAGATATCCAGAAGAAGAATAGCTAGATCAAATGAAATTTCTATTTTCTATTTTCTTTGAGAAACCTCCACCCTAATTTCCACAGTGATGACATGAGGTTACATTTCTACCAACAGTGTAGAGTGGTTACTTTTTCGCTACAGCCCTGCCAGCATTTGCTGTCTTTTGAGTTTGTGACAATAGACATTCTTGCTAGAGAGATGGAATCTCTGTGTTCTTTTGATTTGCATCTGCCTAATAGCAAGATGCTGCATAAATTTCAAACATTTGCCTGAATTGGCCATTTGTCCTTCTTCTGATAAGTTTCTATTCATTTCAATTGCACATTGATTTGATTATGACTTTTATTGTATGGTTTAATTTTTTGAGTTTTTGATTTTTTTAGACACCAGTCCCCTGTATGAGAAGTAGCTATAACATAATAGCATTATATCTATGATTCTGCATAATAATAGAAGACAATTCTCTTATGTGTCATTTCAGCCATGCTGAAAAACCTTCATATGTTATAACCTTTGCATGTAAGTATAACTCAAAGCATCAGATAATCTAATTTAGCTTTAAAAGTTATATTGGATAAGTATTTAATAAGTTAAAAATGTATACAGCTAAGCATTCTTTTGGTTTTAAATTATCAATGAATTTACCAAAGAAGGGTATCATGTAGGGAATTACGTCCTCCATAGAAACACCCCACACCACACATGAATGAATCACTAATAGCAACAAAAGTAATATTGAACAAAGAATGTATTAAGCTATTAAGAAATAGCTACTTTAAATCTCATAAAAATAAATTCCTCTCACAGTGGTCAGGATTATTAGAATACAAACTAAAACAAGCATGATAATTGCAAAGACTAAGGGTGATTTTACTTAGCGTTATTCCAAGAGTTTTATTTGGTTCATATGAATGTTTGCATTTTTAGGCTCCTTCAAGAAAGCAGGTGTGAAATGCAGCCAATCCTTGGGTAAATAAGCAGAGGCACAAATAAGCATATCTTGTTGATATTATCAACAAGAAGGCAACAAAGAAATATCTGTTTACATGCATAAAACTCGTCCAGTCACATGTTCTTCTTATGCACATTAAAGCACAGTAATTCACTGATGGACAACACTGGTGAAATCTTTTCCTAAAATCTGTCACTGACACTGCACTTTTGAATGGAAAGGATCATTTCAAGTAATAATCCTGTAACACAGCATGTGGGAAGGGAGAAGCCAACAGCTGTTCTAGCAAAGAACATCAATTCCTACTTAGACGAAGTTTATATATGTATTGAGCTTCTCATCAGTTGTGATTGAGTGCGTGATTTTTTTAGACAGGGTTTTGCCATGTGGTTCAGGCTGGTCTGGACTCACTATGTAGCCCAAGTTGACCTCAAACTCATGGCGATCCTCCTGCCTCAGCCTCCTGGGTACTGGGATTAAGGGCATATGCCACCACATCCAGCTTGTGCTTTTTTCTTTAATTCAGAAGGAAAGTGATTTGAAAATCAAAAAACTAACAGTAAATCTTTTCATTTTATAATTATTATTTCAAAATTTTAAAATACAGGTTACCTTTTAGAAGTACGCCCAATTCTCCTAATGTAGCAAATCATTTATCACTGTAAAACATAATCTGGGTCTAAAATATTGACAAAATTCATGTGCTTTATAAGAAATGCAGATATTTACTGGAAGAAATCAAACCCCAAATGACTAAGGCAGTGTTACCTGCAGTCATTAAGAAGAGTGTGTGCAAATCCTGATTGTAAACCAACTTTAGACTCGGCATTTTGTACTTCAGTAATATATCCTTCACATCAATTTCTACGGTATATATCAACCCCACCATCAAAACTAAACCCCTCCAAGACATGACAGCTCCTGATCCAATCAAGAAATTTGTGCTGGAATAACAAAATTGCATTGATAAATATGTTTTCCATTTTAGTGAGTTATCAATTTTTGCAGTTATTTTTTATGCCTGGTTTTGACAGTAAACTTGAATTGCATAATTAAAAAGATTAAACTGCATTGGCTGATGTCCCTTCCAAAGACATCCAATTAGCCCTTTATAGAGTTTCAAAGCAGGAAAGAAAATGCAATCTTATGACATGTTCTCAATGTGTATGGCTCCCAAACTTGAAGAAAAATAATCAGACTAGAAAAATTGAATTAGTGAAGATCATAAACTTTTATTGAATTTACTGTGAGGCATTTTACCTGCCTTCCTTTCTCACGTTCTTCTTTTTTGTTTAGTTTTTTCCTGTTTTCTTATGATGTGGGAAATGGAGTTTGCAAATCTGATTGCAATATATGTGCAGTAATACCCTCTGTTATGCCCTTTTTTCATCAAAGCAGAAACTAATACCACAGACACATTAAGAAAGTAGTGTGTCATATTAAGCTTAGAGAAACATGAACAAATGTTTAGGTTTAGCTCATAAAGAAGAAAGAGAGAGTAAATTTGCTGTACCGCTGCGGACCTGCTCTAGGATCAACTGCAGGATGACGGAGATGAAGGAGAGAAAGAAGAACAGACCAGGAGAAGGATTAATGGCTCCTTAAAAAAACACCAGAGGCTCTTTTCCACAATCAGCTGACATGATTTTTATGTTTTGAGAAGTTTTGAGGGAAGTAATAGAAAGTATTCAAAAGTTATGTTTGTGTTAGGTAAGAGGAAGGAGAACTTCTTTTCCTTTCTGTGTAGACATTTATTACTGTTGAATACCAACTGTGTCCTACTCATGCTGTTTAACACTGAAGATGCAGAATGTACCAAAGTAAATACACTTTAGTCACTTTGAATTTACATATCAGTGTAAAGAAATACAAGAAAAACAAATAAATCAGTGAATTGTCAGCTGCCTAGGAAAATAGTCTCTGTAGAGAACTGACACCAGTTCTACATAAATGACAAATTCTACTCTGTGATAAAAGAAACTCAAGAAGGGCTGAGAGTGTGTTAGATTGGCCAAACAGAATAAAGTGCTAACCAAAGGTGCAAGCAACAAAATGAACAGAAATATACAGACTAACCTGCAAACATCAAAGGGACACAAACCAGGGCCAGCTTGGTTGGCTTCGAAGCAGGAAAGAGTCAAACAATCAGAAATAATAATAGCATGGCACTAAAATTGTAAGATACTTCTTATATAATTCCAGAAATTTTTGAACAAGTAAATGAAGGAAAAGGACATATTTCTCTTACAAAACTCTAAAATGTCTATATTAATGTCTCCACTCTCTTTTCTTGGATAGGGGCTGGATGTAGACTCCTGAATGGAGAGTAGAAAGGAAAACATGGTGACCTAGTACATGTGAGAAATCACCTTCTCCACACGTCCAAGGCTACCATCAACAGTACTGAGTCAGGGCAGTAACACAGAGCCCTGACACAACTCCAGGAAAAGCTTTCTTCTTCTCTATACTGTTCCTCTCAACACCCATAACTCAACTCTTATTGTAAAGGAAATCAGAGAAATTCAATTCAAGTGTTCCCTGAACATAATCCTAGCAAATCCCTTTCAAAGGATCAAAGTCATGAACAACAAACTCTCAGAGATGGAAGTGACTAAGGAGGCACTGTAACTAAAAGCGTCGAGGTTCCCTGAAGTGAAAGAGTAACAGTGAATAACTCATCTCAGACGATCTATAGTTACTAGCATTGTGCCTATACTATTTTCTTAATTTAGAAAAAGAAATTTCTGTTATGAAAGATGCTAATAATAAGAGCCTCAGGATAAAAGCACTATTATTTTGCAGCTCTTCTGCAAATCTAAAATTACATGAAAATAAGTTTTTGATTTATTGTTCAAGTGAACTGCATATGATGGATGGTGACAAATGTTGTGAAGTTAAACAAAACTGGAGAGAATATTTAGGAATTCTTGATCAAAGAAACCCTCAATTAGAAGGCAGCACTCATAAAAAGAACAGTAGGAGAAGAACAATGGATCCTGATATGACCGGTATGTTATCTA
The DNA here is from genome assembly GCF_000276665.1 of Chinchilla lanigera. NCBI lineage: Eukaryota > Metazoa > Chordata > Mammalia > Rodentia > Chinchillidae > Chinchilla > Chinchilla lanigera. Next base: position 12,408,211 of record NW_004955447.1, read on the forward strand.
CTATGAACCTGCTAGAAGAGTCATAATGAAGCCCTGGAGGGCAGGATAATGTGGTGTGTATTTTATTATTAACTACTTTCAACAACACTCTCAGTTAAGAAATGATCCTTCCATATGCCATTTTAATTTTCTTTTCTGTGTGTGTAGGGAGAGGAGTTACTGGTTCTTGGTATTGAGCTGCTTCCCAACAACAGGCAGGGCTTGAAGTTGAGATCCTCCTGTCTCAGCCACCCACAGTGCTGAAATTACAGGCATGTGCTATCATGAACAATGCATGATTTTATATTTTTTAAATTGTATCCCTCCCTTAAAAGGAAAGCATGTAGTAAATTAAATATTCTTATATTTATATTTTATTTAGAGATGAGATTCAACAATATAAATTTTCAAATAATAATTTTGAAGTAATAATTTAAATTTTTAAATAATAATATTTTATGGTAACAATAAATTTGATTTTAAAGAGCATTGCAGTCTGAATGTCTATAATGCTTTCAGCATAAATTTATACAATATGTTAAATATTATAATGCAGAGATATTTATCAAAAAATAATTATTTGTGACCTAGTGAAATGATTGACCATATAACATCAACATACATCAGAAATGCTTGTAAGCTGATCTATGGATATTTCAAAGCTTTACCTATTTTTCAATGCCCCTTTCAGAAATCCGCCTACTACTGTACGTTAGGAATACTATTAGATTCTGACTTTGGAAAGGAAGTCTCCAGCATATGAATTCTGTGTGGAAAACATTCAAAGTACTCTGCACACATAAATTAAGTACAAATGGGCCAATGGTATAAGTGTGAAAGCTAATTTTGTAAAACTACTAGGTCAACATCTAATGATTAGCATTACTTGTCAGTTTATTCAGCAATTAATTCTTAATTTTGATATTGAAGAAATGAGAAACAAAAGGAAAAATAGACAAACTTAGCTTCAACAAAACTACATATGAAAAGATATTGTATCCTTTTTCCTATTATATTTTGCAATTGGGAAGTAGACCAAGAGATAGAGGGAAAGGAGTGGAAGAGAAGTCATACATTTTATAGAAGTTATAAAATAACTACATGTTCAGAAAATATTTGCATATTAGATGTTATGGTTTGTGTCTGGATGTCTCCCTAAAACCCCAGGCAGTCATGGGGTGTCTTCTAAAGTTTATGATTTATCCGTGATCCAATGCAGGGATTATGGGTATGAGTGCCACACCTGCCCTGGGGCAGGTAGTTTGCATATGTAAGGGAGGGAAAGAGGCTGCTTGCCACCACTCTTCCCTTTTGCTCTTGATACATTTGCTGCTTTCTGCCAACATGAAGGGTTGCCTTCTGCCATGTGCCACTCTGCCTCGGAGCCAGCCAAGTATGGACTGAAACTTTCACAAACTATGAGCTAAATAAACCTTTCCTTCCCTCGTTTTGGGTGTCAGGTATTTTGTCTTAGCAACAAGAGAAAAGTAACCCAGACAGAATTCGGTAAGAAGAGTGGGATCATTGCTGTGACTATAACTGACCATATGGTTCAAGTGCCTTTGGAAACTGGTAGTGTTTGGAAAGATCCAGAGGCGATTTTGCCTGAAAGAGCAGAGCTGTTATGTATGGGAGATTCTGGTCAGAGCTCAGAAGACCAGAAGGCTGGTAGAAATCCTGCCTGTAAAGACTAGGTGTGGGAGGTTTCTGCTGGGAAGAGGAACTGGATTAGTTGTTGGACTCCAGATGATGTGTGTTATGGCTCGGAAGAAAGTTTGTCTTCATTTTATTCATGTCCAGAGACTTTGCATGAGACTGAGATTAAGGGTGGTGGACTAATTAATCTGGCAGAAGAAATTTCAAGGCAGTCAAACGTTGAAGCAGTGGCATGGCTATGGTTGGGGACTTAGCCAGATTTATACTGAGAATCAAGAGCAAAGGATCCAGAAAGATGATTTAAAATGTCGTGAGTTTGGCCAGAAAGGAAGATCCAGTAGAACTGTGGACTGCAAAGATAAGAATGAAATGATCTCCATTTCTGAGAAAGAGCAAGAAAATTGAAAAGATGGCCTGAGGGCATCACAAGAAGCAGCAAGTCTCCACCCTTCGCAGATTCAAAACTGCAAATGTGAAAGACTTTGCTTTGAGAAGAAAGCCACAGAACACCATGTTCCCAAATGGTGGCAGAGGCCATACCAGGTTCCAGAATGGTGGTGGCATAGAGAATTTGCTCCTCAGCATTGGATTCAGAGTGCACAGCAATCCAGGCACTCAACCCCTATGGCCAAGAGAGGGGAAAGCTTGGCTACTGCTCCAGGTGGCAGCAGAGGTTGGCATCATCCATGTGGGGCTGATTTTAGGTACATACACAATTCAAGAGTTCTGAGGCTAAGAAGGCTTCCACCCAGACTTCAGAAGAACGTCTGCGAAGCCAGGCAGTGTGCCTCTGAGAGGGCAGTGTGTGAAGCTATGAGTGAGAAGCCTGAGGTATAGTGGAGACTTCAGAAGTTTGGAGAAGCCAGGAACCTGGATTGTCTGAGGAAAACTGTAAGGAGGGAGCAAAATGGGCCCAAGAGAGAAGCTCTGGGAGCTCTAACCACTGGAAAAGAAACTAGAAATATTATGTGCATGATTTTGAAATAAGTCAATCTTCCATGGAAGTAATGGTATATAAATGAAAACCCACTTATATAAATGGGTGGAGTTTCTCAACACTTTTGGAGCCCAAAATGTGCCACAGATTGCCTCAGACGCTGTACATGAAACTACAGGACATAATGTTAGCTTTGATGGATTTTGGACTTGCTTTGTTCCCAATGCTTTGCATCCCCATTTGTACCTTTTGGAATGGTAACGTTTATCTTTTACCTTTGAATGTTGGAAGTTTTTAACTTTGCTTTCATTTGTACAGGGGCTCACAGCTAAGAGTTTGGGTTACATCTCAGAGGAGACTTGGGACTTGGATTTCTCAGCAATGCTGAAACTGTTAGGCTTTTAGCTACTCTTAGAACTGGACAAAAATGTCTTTTGCATGAAGGATGTACATGAGTCTTTGGGGGGCCAAGGGTGAAATGTTATAATTTGTGTTTGACTGTCCCCCAAAAGTATCATGTAGTCATGGGGCGGGCTTTTAGAGTTTATGATTGATCCATGATCCAATGCTGGGATTATGGGTGTGAGTGATACACCTGCCCTGGGGCGGGTAGTTTGCATGTGTAAGGGAGGGAAAGAGGCTGCTTGCTGCCACTCCTTCCTTTTGCTCTTGTTGCTTTTGATGTTTTCTGCCACCACGAATGGATCCCCTCTGCCATGTGCCACTCTGCTTTGGAGCCAGCCAAGTATGGACAGAAACCTCCACAAACTGCGAGCTAAATATCTTTCCCTCCTTAATTTTGGGCATTGAGTATTTTGTCTCAGAAATGAGAGAAAAGTAACTAAGACACTAGACATCAAATGAGGATGTAGTGTGTAGAAGAAAGAACTCTTACAATTCGGCAACAAACAACCAGACAATCATCGAATTTAAAAATTTGATCAGTGCTTAAATATATGGAAATGAGATGTCTGCCTGACCTTATGTACAGATCATCACTACTCTAAAAGGGCTTCTGTGAAAAGATTCCATTTCTTTTCCCCTCTCTGTTCTACCATGTGGGGACACATCTTGATTTTAAACTTCTCTACCTCCTAAATGGTGAGAAATATTTTTTGTTCATTCAGCACTGCTCAATTTTACATACTCACTTATAGCACCAAGTAGTCTCTGACAGTTCTCAACAGGAAATAGGTGTTTAAATATATCCCTACACTTGAATTTTAACTGTAGCATTCTGCATACTGGCAAAGTCTGGGGGAAAAACGCAAATATTTATTAGGGAGAAATGAATAAACAAATATTTCTATCTGTGTAAAAGAATACTATTCAACAATAAAAAATAGGGCACTACTAATGCCCACAACAACCTGTACAGTAGGCATTGAAGGTATCTGATAAAGAAGTCCAACACAAAAAATAACATATTCCTTGACTCTTTGCATATGTAGTATCTCAATTGGGCAAAACTATCAAGAAAAAAAAATTGCTAGGACTCTGAGGGAGGAGTAGCACAGTTATTGCTTCATGAGTAGGAGTTCTTCAAGTGTGATGACAACTTTCCAAACTACACGGAGCCAGTGGTTTTATAAAATAGCGAACGACCTAAACACTACTTAATTGTACATTTTAAAATGATTAATTTAGTGTTATGTGAATTTCTAACTGTAAAAATTTGGAAATAACTTATATTGCTGAGCTAAATTTTTATTTTATAATTGTTGGAAAATGATATCACCTTTAAACTAGAAATATTATGTGCATGATTTTGAAATAAGTTAACCTTCCATGAAAGTAATGGTAAATAAATGAAAACCCACTTATATAAATGGTATATAAGTGAGTCAAATGCTTGATTTGAGACTCAGCTTGTTTTTAAAATCTCAGCTTTAAACTATGTGAAGAATACTGTTCTCAGTAGTGATCACTGAAATCTATGCAGGTTAAAGGAACTATTTTTAATCTCCTTGTCTCTAATGCCACAGAATTAAGATTTCAGCAGGAACAAAACCATATACCTGTCCTTTTGTTGTCAGTGAACAAAATCAAATATACTGAATGCCAGTAAAATGTTCATGTGCACCAAACTCTAAACTTCAGTGCCAAATAAGAGAGAGGACAAGCAGCAAAAGCAGCACAAGCAAAAAGTATCTGCCTCTACCTCACCCACACGTGTTTCTCCTGAGTAAACCACTGCAGCTCATTACTATTTAGAAGTTGCCATGATTGGACTGCCTAGAGATTAGAACCCTAATGAAATTTATTTAAAAGTTGAACAAATTCTAGAAAATATTTCTGGTAGATGGTAGGGTAGGTACTGATAATTTCTTTCTTCATTACATAAAATATGGGTATGGAGAAGAGAAAGGGCCCCTCCCCACGTGTTAAACATTGCTTGGACTTATTTGACTTTTATAGAGTGTAGTGTGGAAAGCAGTTTTTTCTTTTCCTTCTTTTCATCCCTTTCCCATGCAATGTTACCATAGTTGCATCCTCATTATGTTTTTCCTGACACAGATTAGCAGTTGTCACTTGTGATGCCTCTGTTGGGTATGAGGGCCGTGCACCCTGGTGATACGTGTGCTAATATCCAACAAGCTGCAAGGCACACTGCTCTATGAAAAGAATGAGAAGGCCTCTCTCTGTTTCTGAGTTACACTCTTTTTTTGTTCATATCAGGTCTTCTGGGCTTCAATGTCATTAACGGATTTTATTGTAATGATATTTCACATTTAGCCACAAAATTCCTGCTAGCCACCACTCTTCACTTGCTTTCTCACAGGCCCTGGGGATTAGATTAGATTGGAGAAAAAGCTCAAGTAAAAAATACATTAAAATGAAAATTTCCCTCCAGGGACTGTCTTTGTTTTAAACATGATTGTGAAGTGATATTTTTCCTTAATATCTATCCCTAATGAGAGGCTTTCAGCTCTTCATACAAATAGCTTTCATAGCAGTGAATCTACCACTTTAATAATGATAAAACTTGGAATTACTTTCTTCAGAGATTCAACATGGCCAAACAGAGGGGAAGCCATATTGGAGTTACTCAGGGAAAATCAACTGCAAGCACAGCTAATTGGAAGAAAGGCAAGGACATCCATATAGATGCCAAAATCAATCCGAAATAAGAGACTTGCCGATCAAACCAAACATAGGAATAGGACTTTATAAAATGGTGAAGCAGCCCATAGGGCTATCTGCAGGACCACTGTCTGCATGAGGTACAGCAGTCTCCATCCTGAGAAGTTCCTGAAGAGCTGATGGACGGCAACAGCACAGCAAACTCAAGCTATACAGGATAGATCTGGGGTATAAAGGATCTGGGGTACAGGGCCCTTCCGGTCTTTTGCCTTCCTTCCAACAGAGGATGTTGCAGTATCATAGCAAATTTCATCAGCACACACAGGGATGAGGGCCCAGGAATCTTCAACTTTCCCATGACGCACCAGGTTTTCTTTTGTTGTTGTTGTTGTTATTTTATGAGACAGGGTCTCACTATACAGTGCAGGTTGGCCTTGAAGTCAAGGCGATCCTCCTGCCTCACCCTCTTAAATGCTGAGATTAAAGGTGTGCACCACCACCCCCAGGTCTGCCAAATTTTCCTTCTTTCATGGTTTTGGCCACGTGTCATAGCAGCGAATTGAAATCTCTATTGACAGCTAGCTCAGGGACAGAAGCAATGGCAGCAAAGGGAGCAAGTGAAGCAGCACCACTCCTCCTACTCTGCTCCCAGCACTGTGAGACGAAAGAGATGCACCAGCTGAGTGGAAAAGATGAGGCTGCAAGGGCAGGGAGGAAACAAGTAATGTGAGACTGGGAGCAATCTCAGTCTGTTTCTGTCTAAGGCTGCCTCAGTAATGAGACGAAAGATGCAGAGACACACAGGGTAAGGGGACATGCGTGGGCCACCGAAGGACATCAGAAGAGTTGCTGGCTGAGGACTCTGGTCCCAGTCCCACACCCAGAGCCCAAGTTCAGCCCCAGAACTAATCCCACTGCAGACTTGACAGGGTTACCCAGCATAAGTATGAGCGCTGACTTGGACAAAACTCTAGATATCAGAGGAATTTCATTGTGCTTCTTTGTCTTGGTTTTCATTTTTCTGGTAGTTTGTGATTTTGCTTTCTTTGTTTGTTTTGTTTATCCTTCTATTACTCTTTCCTCAGCTATTTTTAAAAATTTTTTTTTCATATTTTTCATTTGAGCAAACATGGTTTCTAGTCTTTCTGGTTTGCTTTGATATTCTGTTGTTTTCACCTTCATTCTTTTTCTCCTGTATTGTCCAGTTTTTCAAAGATTGGCTAATCTTCCTTTTCTCTTCAGCCTTGCTCGCACTATATTTCTCTTCATTCATTTTTCTGTGTCTTCACTTATCCCTTTTAAATCCCCCCACATGGTAAAGTCACTCCACTAAGGGTAAACTCACTACATGCAAGTTATAGCTTATGTTGGATTTTGGTATAATACCATGGATTTTGCTCCTTTGATGAAAGCTACCAAATAAAGAGTTATCACAGTTTGTCACTTTCTAGGCTATGCTTTTTTTTTTTTTTTTTTTTTTTTTGGTACCAGATTTTGTACCAAGGGCTTTTCTCCGGTACCGGGAACCGAACTCACGACCTTGCGCTTGCCAGGCAGGCGCTTTTGCCGCTGAGCTAAATCCCCAGCCCCTATCTAGGCTATGCTTAATGCTATTGCTATTGCTAGTTGTATTACTTTAGCCAGCATGTAATACCTGCTGTAATCAGTCATTCTTACTTGTATGACAGCATTGTGATTGTCTGGGTTCACAATCATTACCAAGTTCAGTGCAAAAGGACTGGATGCTGGGCCAAATGAATAGCAACTCCTCGTCCCTAATAAACTGAGAAGGTAGGATCTTGGGACAGACACAAAGGCAAAGAGCCAGCAAAACTTAGAAGACATCTCTGAAGAACACATATTTCCGAGGGAAGACTGGATGCCATTGAAAATGCTACCTACTGTAAGCAATTTACAAGCATCAACACAGAAAACAAACTTTAAAAAATGACAATTCACAGAAGTAAAACACAACCCAAGACCTCCAGCCTAACCAGGACAAGTCTGGTGGACAATAAGGTCGAGGAAACAGAAGCGACCTGCCTGAATTTTCTGAAACGGCACCAGCAACAGAAAACAAACAAATAGATGAATCAGGCTATCTAGAAAATCAGAGCAGAAATAATCTCTCAAGCAAAAAAAGAGATATTCAAAATGAAAGACTTGCTCAGTGAATCTAGAGTTGACACATAAAAATACAAGAGTTTAGAAAAATGATGTACACCCTGAACACCCTATGTAGGAAAGAAATAGCATCCATAAAACAGATTCAAACATACATCCAGGATATTAAAAAGTTTCATTCAAAGTACACACAGTCAACTGACCCAAGGCGAAGACACAATATCAGTTCTAAAAGACAGGACTGGGGTTAGTGACCATGTAGAGAACAATTTCTTAAAAAATATCAAGGGACCATGAAAAATGAATTCAATAGCTTCAAGATGATGCAAAGAAGAACAACATGAGATAGATTGAAATCAATACATGAGATAGATTGAAATCAATAAAATAGCAAAAACAGCAAAAGTGTCATTAAATAAAAACTTATTAACAGAAGTAATGACATAAAAGTTCCCAAGGGTGGAAAGTGAATTCAGCTAAGAATAGTTGAAGCACATAGAACTCCATCATTTAGCCATGACCAAAATAAATTTATACCAAGGCATATACTAGTCAAGATTCCAGAAATTCTGTACAAGAATAGAATATTAAAAGCTCCTAGGGAAAAGAAACAAATCACCTATAAAGGAAAGGAAAACCCATAAGAATCACAGCAGACTTCTCAACACAAACCCTTAGTCAAGGAAAGCTAGGTATAAAATACTTCAAATTTTAAAACAACCATTAAACCAAATTGATGTACCCTAAAAAACTATCTTTCAAAATCAATGGATAAATAAGACACATGATGAAGAACAGCTGAAGAAATTCATAATCACCAAAACAGCACTTGAAAATATTCTGAAGTATATTCTAAAAAGAGATAAGGAAGACCAAAATTCTAAGAACACGAATTGAAAGATTCTACCAGGCAAGACAGGCAATTGAAAAGAGGGTGAAAACAGGGAATCAATGAAAGGAAAATAAAATAACAAGGACATTCAATATGTATCAATTATAAACACCAATGTAAATAGTCTCAATTCACCATTCAAAAAAATCAGAAAGGCACAATGATTCAAGAAACAAGATGCAATAATATGACAGTAGAAAAAACATATTTAACTAAAAGAAATCCATAGACTGAAAGGCAAAGGGTAGAACACAATGCTTTGAGTGACCAGAACTCAGAAAAAAGCAGTAGTAGCTTTTCTATTCGCAGGCAATATGAACTTCAAGTCAAGAGTGATCAAGGGTGACAAGAACACTACAGACTTGTTAAGGGAAAACTTCAAGAGGAAGAGATATCAATCATAAATATATATGTACCAAACTCCAGTGCATCCAAGTATACAAAAGAGATATTATCAGATGTGAAAAAAATCAAACAAGCACTAACACAATTGTAATGGAGGACCTCAACACCTCACTGTCCAAAGTAGAATAACTAGACATTAAATCAACAAAGATATATCAGAACTCAACTAAATATGTGAGCAAATGGACTTGTAGATGTCTACTGAGTGTTTCATGTCACATCATAATGCACCTTCTCAGCAGCACATGAGATATTCCCCAAAATAGAATACATAGAACATGCTTATGTAAATGCAAATGAATTGAAATTATCCCATGCATATTATCAGACCATAGTTCAATGAAATTTGAAATCAATTGCAATAGAAACAGCAAAAAGTGTTTGGACATATGGAAACGTCCCTGCTGGCCTAGAGCTCACTTTTTGCCCAGGCTGGTCTCGAACTCACAACGATCCTCCTGCCTCAGCCTCCCGAGTGCTGGGGTTACAGGCGTGTGCCACCATGCCTGGCTAAAGAAGAAGTTAGACACTTTCTACAATTAAATGATAATGACAGTACCACATACCAAACTCATGGAATGCAATGGAAGCAGTGCTATGAAGGAAATTTATATCATCAGTAGAACAGAGCAAATGTAAATAAACAAGCCAATGTTGAACCTCAAACTTCTAGAAAAGGAAGAACAAATCACGGTGAAATCTCATATGAAGGAGGAAATTATGAAGATTAGAGCAATAATTAATGAAACTGAGACTTAGAAAAGAACACAAAGCATAAAAAATTCAAAGAGTTGTTTCTTTCAAAGATTAAGTAAAATTGACAAATTCCTAGCTAACATTTCAGAAAAAGGAAGAAAAGATTAAAATCCATGTAATTAGGAAAGAAAAGAGTGAAATCAGAATAGTTCCCAGAGATATTCAGATCATCAATACCTACTTTGACAAGATATACTTGAATAAATGGGAAATACTGAAGAAATGGACAGATTCCTAGATATATATGAATTATCAAACCTGAATCAAGAAGATCTAAAAATTCTAAATAACACAATATCAGACAATGAAATTTAAGATGCAATTAAAAACCTACTGACAAAGAAAAGAGCAAGTCCTGATGGATTTACAACTGCATTCTCCAAGATATTTAGAGAAATCCCATGCCACTTCTCCTCAAACTATTCAATAAAATTGAAAGGGGACAAATATTCCCAACTTCATTCCTGGAAGCAAGCACTACATAGATACCAAAATAAGAGAAGGATCCAACCAAAAAACGAGAACTACAGACCTATTTCCATAAGGAACATAGATGCAAAAATCTTCAATAAGATACTGGAAAACAGAATGCAGCAAATCATTAAGATTATATACTATAACCAAGAAGTATTCATCCCTGGAATGCAAGAATCATTCCACATATGCAAATTAAACAATTTAATAGATAATATCAATGGACCTAAGAACAAAAATCACATAATCATCTCAATATATGCAGAAAATGCTTTTGATAAAGTCCAACACAGATAAGTGATAAAAACCCTACAGAAAACTAAAATAGATGGTCTTTGTCTCAATCTGATAAAAGCCATCTATGAGAAATCACAGTCAACATTATACTAAATGTTAAAAACTGAAAGTTTTCAATCTAAAGTCAGGAACAAAACAAGGATGTCCATTGTCACTACTCATATTCAATATAGTTTTGAAAACATTAGCCAGAGCAATTAGATAAGAGAAAGACATAAAAGAAAAAGCATGGGAAAGGAAGAAGTTAAATTTTCATTATTTTCAGATTACATGCTACTCTACATAGAAGATCCCAAAAAATCTACCAAAAGACTTCTAGGTTTAATAATCAAATTCAGTCACATATCTGGATCCAAGTAAAATATCAGTAGCATGCTTCTAATCAAATAACAAACTCACTGAGAGAGAAATTAGGGAAACCATACCATTCATATTAGCATTGAAAAAATGAAACACTTAGGAATCAATCTAACAAAGGAGATAAAATATCTATATATTGAAAATTGCAGCACTCTGTAAAAGGAGATCAAACAATATACTAGAACATGAAAAGCTATACCTGACTTTTAGGTAGGAAAAATCAATATCATGAAAATTGCCATACTCCGCAAATTGCGATACAATTTTAATTCAATTCTGATCAGAATACCAATAGAATACCACACAGAAATAGAGGGAAAAAGTCTTAAAATTCACTTGGAATCAGAAGAGACTTAGAATAGCAAAGTCAATTCTGGGCAAGAAAGTCAAGGCAGGGGGGATCACAATCCCTGACCTAAAATTAAACTGATTAAGTAAAACAAGTGAAACAGGTGAAACAACTCCAAACACACTTAGCCACCTCATGTTTGCAAAAGAAGCCAAATAGATTCAGTGGAAGAAAGATAGTGTCTTTAATAAATGTGGCTGGAAAAACTGACTTTGCAGATGTCAAAGACTAAAAGTAGACCCATGTCTTGAAGCATGCACTTAGCTAAAATTAAAACAATCAAAGAACTAAACATTAAAGCTGAAACACTAAATATGCTTGAAGGGAGAATAGGGAAAACTCTTGAAGACATAGGTGTAGGCAAAGACTTTAGAAACAAAATTCCAATCACATAAAAAATATTACAAAGAATAAACAACTAGCACCTCATCTTATTAAAAAACTTTTGCACTGCAAAAGAAATCACCAGTAGAATGAACAGACAATTTTTCCAGGTGTTCCTTAGACAAAGAACTAATATATAAAATATATAAAGGACTCAAAAAATTATAAACCCAAATTGCAAACACCCAATCCAAAAATGGGCATCTGAAATGAGCAGACACTTCGATATAGAAGTAGAAATAGCAAATAAATGTAATGGTTTGTGTCTGGGTGTCCCCGCAAAGCCTCATGCGGCCATGGGGCAGGCTTTTAGAGTTTGATTGATTATGGGTGTGAGAGCTCCACCCTCCCTGGGGTGGAGAGTTTGCATATGTAAGGGAGAAAAAGAGGGTGCTTCTGGCCATTTCCTCCCTTGTGTGTGCGCTTGTTGCTTTTGCTATGTTCTGCAGCCATGAGCTGTAGCCCTCTGCCATGTGCCACTCTGCCTTGCAATCTGCCAAGTATGGACTGAAACTTCCACAAACTGTAAGCGAAATAAACTTTTCCTTCCTTAATTTTGGGCATCAGGTATCCTGTCCCAGCAACGAGAGAAAAGTAACCAAGACAAATACATAAAAAATTCTAAGCATCACTGATCATATGAAAGATAAGAATTAAAACAATGATGAGATATAATCTCATTCCAGAAATCAACCAATAATAAACACTGGAGGGGCTGTGGGGAAAAAGGAACCTTCCTCCACTGTTGGTGGCAGTGTAGACTGGTGTAACCACTGTGGAAATCTGTGTGGTGATTCCTCAAAAACTCGCACTAAAGGTTCTGTTTAACCATGTTGTTCCCTTTCTTGGTATCTTATCAAAAGAATTAAAAGCATATACCACAGTGATATATGCATACTGATGTTTAGCAAAGCACAGTGTGTAAATCTTTAATCCTAAAAATTTCCCAAAGCCAATCAACCTATGAATGAATAAAGATGTGTTTTTGTTTTTTTTTTACTCAGTAGAATACTGCTCACCCATAAAAGATAAACTTGAGATATAGCTAGATAAGTGGATGCACCTTGAGTCCATACACTTAAGTGAAATAAATCAGACACACATGTATGAATACCACATTGTTTCTCTGTTGTGAGAAACTAAAAGTGTAAATAACAGCCAAAATGGATGTTAGACATTGTGAAATAGGAAGAAAATTTTCAAGTGGGCAGAAGAACTAGGGATGCCAGAGGGGAAAGGAAGGAAAGGACAAGGAAAAAAGAGAAAAGAAAATAATGGAAACAGAGTTTCTTGAAATAAGAAGTGGAAGAAGTGTTGAAGAGAGGGGAGGGGAAAGGGAAAAAAAGAATGAGGATACATCATGTGCAAGCACAAATTCCCTATGATGAATGTAATCATTATCTATATCTAAATGAACCAATAAAATTAATCACTTTTTAAAAATTATTTTCCTCAAATTTTACCCTAGCTCACAATAGAAATAAAGACAACACTTGACTAGGGATTCTTGTAAATATATAAATATATTTTCCAGTAATTTAAGCACATCAAATCTTTGTGAGGATTTTCATGCAAAATTGTTTTAAAAACAGGAATTACTCATCAGATGCAATCCAGTATTTTTAATGCGACTGATTGGACTGTGAAGAGCAGCTGAGCAACAATGGGAGCATGAAAGGAGGAAATAAAAGGAAGCCACTGATTGGCAACAAACGTAAGGCAAAAAGGATGGAAATACTGTGAGGTATATAAGAGGGAGCTGGAAGAGATGAGAGCTTCAACCACAGAGGTGGGAAAGGTGTGCAGAAATTTCCAGCACAAATGCAGAAGTACACACACACACACGCATTCACACACACTTAAGATCAGAGTTATAGCTTATGAGAGTTCCAAAAATATTACTTAGCTTAACCTTAAGGCAAAACATTTTTGTTCTAGCATGACAACCTGAGAATTCTAAAATCTTTCAATATAGATAGATAGTCATAAAAGGATGTTATCAAATTATCTAGTTTCAAAGCACCACTAAAACTAATATATGTCCTTTCCTTAGTATCCAAATGTTTAGTTTTGATTAGTATGGCCGAGAGAAAAGTATTTCCAGTGACAAGTCTGTCACCACAAAAAAAAAAAATCAATACAATTAGAATATTCATTTAAATGTTTAGCATAGAGATAGAGAAGTGTTTGTAGATCATGATCAGGTAAGAGTTATTAACAGAAGCCCAATGTAGAGCTTTGTTTTGATAAGACATGCCAAATTTTTTCTATTTATGACATATTAATGCTTTATATGCTGTTATATTGGGCTTTTAACTTTTCACTTTGTTTGAGATGGTGTCTCATTATGTTGCATAGCCTGGTCTTGAATTTATGATTTCAAACAATCCTTTTTCTGACACTCAAGTACTGGGATTACAGGTGAGCACAATGGCTGAATTCACCCCTCCCATTCAGTTTTGAGAGGAGGACACTATCACAACTCTTGTCACAGATCTAATTAAAGCAGAACAATATGGAGGCATCCTTAGTAAGGTATGAGAATGGAACAAAACTTTTAATGAATGTATATACCATCTGTAAAACGCATAATCACTATTAGTAAGAAAACTATATGTGCTACTAGGTGTTTCATAATAATAGTATAATTAAGATCTCTCTGCATATATTCTTTCTATAAAATATGTACTCTCCAATCTTAGAATCTGCTGGATATTATGTCTCTAGCTTTTCTAATGGAAAAGATGGAACCAACTGACTGAAAGGCCAAAGCTGCCATTAGGAAGAGGAAGAGCTTCATCCAAACACGTTTTCAGAAGGTGGAAGGTGGGGACATAAGGAGAAACAGTTCCCTGGCTTCTCTCTAAGCAGAACCCAATATGGTGGCCAAGCACTGCACTGGGAAAGCCCACATCCTATAAGCACATTCTGAGAGACAGGGTTTCATCAAATCCTGTGAAACATGGGCTATTAATTCCAAAGCATACTTTTGAATATTTGCAATTTTCTATGAAGGAAAATACAAAAGTGTATGCACTCTGTATAGTATTGCAATGGGGAAATGCTTGTGCTTATTTTTATCTGGCTGATATAGGAAAAAAAAAAAACCTTCATGAAGGCATGAGGTAGAATTTTCCTTATGTGTTGTCTTGTTTTAGTCAATTTGGTATTCATGACCCTCCATTTCCAATGTGCCTACAAATTTATTCCTACTCAGAAATTGTCATCTATTCCTAAATCCTATCTATGAAATATCTCAAACCATTGCAGTTATTTCCTATACAAATTTGTAAAAGGTATAATTTTATTTTCTTTTTCAGACATCCAAATTTTACAGTTTTTGGACTTAAAAATATAATTATAGGTAACACATTAAAATTATGGATATTTCTATAAATTTTTAATAGTTTTAACCATTTAACAATCTTTTAGCTATCCTTAACAGGTAATGCTTAAAGTTTTTTGACCAGTTTTGCTTATATCTGGTAATCTGAACCACTAATTTGAAGACAACAATATGCAATATAACAACCACTATTGAATTCATACCATCTTGACTAGTGAAATGCTGTATCATTTCTAATGTTTTTATTACACTTTATTCTCTTTAATTGTTTGATCAACCTTGAATTCCTATATCTGGTAATCTGAGCAACTTCGTTGAAGATAACAATCTGTAATATAACATCCACTGTTCCTTTACTATCATCTTGTTTTAAAATTCTATATCATTTTTATTATTTTTGTTATTTTGTTTTCATTTTTGCTTTTGTTTTCTCTTCTCTTTAGAGAAAAGAATCTTTTACAGGGATAATTTTTAAATCACAATTGAAATGAGAAAATGCAAATAGGTTTATTTAACTAATGCAAATAATTTTTTTTTAATTTTTCTCTACCCATCTTTGTTATAAGTGAAAATCCACTAAAATCATTACTTTTGAAACTATTTAAATTTTTAAAAATTTAGTCTTTTCATATAATATCATGAAATTTTTTCATTTGTTGCATTGCATAGTATTTGTTCTTTAATTTATTCGTTTTTTCACATAATACCTGTAATTTATTTACTAGTTTCTTAGCCCATTTCATTGCTAGATTAATTAATAATTATCTATTTTTAAGTTACTTAGAAGGGACAAACTGTTGTCAAACACCAGCAAAATACAGCTCCTTTGTCATAATAACTGGGCCTAGAAGTTTCCTTATCCTTTTTTGGGTTGGATCAGGAATTGAACTCAGGACCTTGTGCTTCCCAGACAGGCACTTATGCCACTGAGCTAAACCCCTGGCCCCTTATCCTTTTATTCAATGCAAAATCTCTTTGCTGTTATAGAGATTTAACTTGGAACTACTAGTCTAGAGTGTTCTAGACATAGATCAGTGTGAAGGTTTCAGTGCTTGCCCTTCGATTATCTTAGACAAGTTTCTTCAGGACGGT
The DNA here is from genome assembly GCF_000276665.1 of Chinchilla lanigera. Lineage (NCBI taxonomy): Eukaryota > Metazoa > Chordata > Mammalia > Rodentia > Chinchillidae > Chinchilla > Chinchilla lanigera. The sequence continues at coordinate 12,424,346 of NW_004955447.1, forward strand.
TTCCTCCCATTTCTGTGCGGTTGTGAGTTAACAAATACACACGACTAGGACAAACCTGTGGGCGTGACTCAATGTTAACTATGATCATGAGCTTCTTTTCCATTCAGAATGGCTCGGGCATCCTCTTCACTTTCAATTTTGCAGGTCAAAGTGTGTCTTTATGTACTTTGTTAAGCATTTGCCATGACAGAAAAAATTCTGTTTGTAAATACCTTATAATTTAGAGAAGATGGATATTTTGGTTTACATTTTAAAATCATTTAAAACTAAAAAGTAATAGAATAGGGAAATCTATTGCTGATAATTTTGTGACAAAAAGCTTATGCCAAAGCTTATGGCATGACAGATATAGCTATAAACACCCTGTGTATACTAAGTTATCCAATAAATAAAACAGCTAGGTGGGTACTAATAATACGCTTCTTTAATCAAGTGAGGAGATTAAAGCACAGAAAATTTAAGTTTTAAACAGCAGAACACGAGAGAAGTGAGACTTGAATGTATGCGGTGTGACTGCAGAGTACTGCTCTTGTTGCTGATGATTTTCTCCTGAAATGATCACAAGAGAATCTACGGGTTCACAGAGCCTTCCTGCACTGTGGTACTGCCCATCAGAGCATGGAGCCTATCTCCTGCCAGAATAATTACTGTAGTGGAAAAGAAGCTGTGGTTTTCTGAACCTGGAGTCTAAAAATGTGAAAGTGATCATAGACTCTGTCCCTCAGTAGGTGTATCCCTTAGCAAGTCCTGACTTGAAAGAATCCCCATGCAGCCTGAGGCGGAGGCTGGTGTGCTCCCATATCACACAAACCCAGCAGGGAAGGAGTTTGGGGTAGAACCTCTTAATCCCAGCAGGAGTTCTTCTCACTTCCCCCTAGAGAAGCCATATCAGACAAGGAAACACAACCTTTGGGTGAATTTGCTGCTCATGCTCACCGGAATGTAGCCACTAGAAGGCTTCCCGGGGAAAACTATTATTTAACTAAGACAGGTCAGTGTGCACACAGACTTAGGGCAGAAGATAATAAAATGTGCATTAGCTCCCTACGCTATTACATTTTAAAATCCTCTCTTACATAGCAGAAAATAACAAAGGTGATCACCCACTAAACACGCATGAATGCAAACAAACAATTTTAGTGTTTTAAAAAAATTATACCAGGTTTTAATAATGTTTAATGATTAGCACAACACTTCTTAACAGTGTAGAATAACAGTAATACAGTAGGGCTGAGGGTATAGCTCAGCTGCACTGCAGCTGCCTGGCAAGTGCGAGGTCCTGAGTTCAACTCCAGGTTAAAAAAAAAAAGTAAAGAGGAAAAGTAAAACTGTACATACATACTTGTTGTTCATTGCTAATTTTACTTGTAACTCCTTTAACACGTAATCATACACAAGGATGCCCATCGTAAAAGTGTACTTAACAATGTCTTCAATGCCTACTCTGTTGAAACATTTGTGGTGCTTTGCTTTATTTTTCTTTCTTGAAAACAAATATTCTGAGAGGCAGAAAAGCATACTAGTTGTAGACCTTGGTTTTAGGAGTCAGAGAACATTTGAATTCTAGCTCCAGTATCCAGTTGCTGTAAACATGAACAATTAATTTGCTTTCTCTTGATACAATTCCTTCATGCACAAAGTGAAGGAAATAATAATAGCATCTAACTCATAGGGTTACTAATAAAATTCTCTGAAAACCCACTGTAAACCACTGAGAAAAGTGCATGACACAAGCAATCATGTTCTGGCAAATCACACCATTAATATAGTCCTACAGTTGCCTTCATCCATTAATTTATGAGAGTAACAAATCATGATGACTAATTTTGCAGCACTGAACCATCCATAAATTCCTACCTACCCTCTGCTTGAAGAAATCATGCTGTAGAATATTATTGCTAAGAATTTAATAACTTTTGTGCTAATATTCATATGCCTTTTCTATATAATTCTTTCCTTGCAGTAGATAACCTCTTCATCACATATGTGTAGCTTGGGTTTTTATACTTGTGGTATTTTTCAATTCTTCTTTCACCCTATTTTGCAAAACTTTTGTATTTTAATACAGATTTCAGAAGTGATGTTTTTATGCATATTGTTTGAATATATTATTTTTTTGCCATTTCTGAATTTTAGTCATAATAATTAAAATCCTTTTCCCCAACATTTAAAAACTTTATTTTCTTGGATAAATATTTTTAGGTAAAAGGTTGGTGTTTTTGCTTTCTAATAAATATATTTAATGCTATACACACTGTACTTTGTTCATTTGCCATTATAATCTAGATGGCAGGTTTCTATTTAATGATTAATGTACTTGTTATTCAGAAAATTACCATGTGCTCATCACCATTTTTTCACCTTACAGCCTTATGTCATTAGAATTATTGTCTACAATTTATATATTCATACATATAATGTCTTTTAAACTTAGTTTACATATAGATATGTTAATAAAGGTAAATTTACAAATATACAAACAATATTTAGCTAAAATAACTCTTTCCTTAACTGAAATGAAATTAAATATTTAAAAAATGAGGTATATTACATGCTTATCTTTCCAAAAGACTAAAACTTATAGGAAAGATATCAAGAATATTGAACACACATTTACCCAGGTCTATTATTAAATCTTTACTATATTTTATTTCATTTATTACTGGTTATGTAAGTGTGTGCTTGCATGCACACATGTATATACATTTAATTTCAAGACAATTTCTACATGGAATATCAAAATTAAGTAATCATTCAGCATATATATTTTTAAATATGGACAGTCTCATACAAAATCAGGATATAGTAATCAATGAAAATTTGGGCATAATGTTTTCATCTACATGAAATAGCTACACATGGTGGCACACACTTTTAATCCTGGCATTGAGGGAAGCTGAGGTAGGAGGATTGTAAGGTACAATTTTGCCAATTAAAATTTTATATGTTTTTGCTTTTTTTGTATATTGAATTTGCTTTGTGGTGAACTATATGATTTCATTAAAAGTTATGAAGATGCACTGGAGCAAAAAATGCATATTTATAGATTTTAATGAACTTTAAAGTTTTAAAATGCTATCTAAGTAATTAATGAAATTTAAATTTAATTATTATATAATTGGTTTTAGTGATTTTATATTAGAACTTGGAACAATATGTTGCTGCATCTCACAGGTTTTATTACTATCCTTTTTCTCCTTGATGATTTCCATACATTTATAGAGTTCCTATATTTGTTTGAATTTTTACTAATTGTAGAAACATTTTAATTTTTGTCTCATATAAAGTGACTACATTAACTTAGCCAAACTTAATTTCATAAGACATATTTAAATGTTACGTACACTTTAAAATATGATTTAACAAAATTCTTATCAAAGGAGGGAATAAAAGCAAAGTAAGAATACTTATACCATGCATGCTGGGCACTTTCCTCTGTCCTCTGTAGTGTTTACTATTGGGGCTCTGCTTGTAAGCCCTGTTTTCCTCTCTGGCTCCCTGACTTCAGTTTGTTTATGGGACACTTAGTGGAGACCAGTAAAAAATGAGAGCAAGGTCCAAGGATTCCTCCAGGGTTTCCTCGGAGTGGCTCTGTCCTTCTCCCTCTTTTCTCAGGCTGAAAAGTACTCCATTTTACTTGCTGTTTCGAGCTCAATAGTTCTACACTATAATTTGGAGAGTTTCTCAAACACTACATTTCCACGTAGTCTCTTAAAAAGAAAATCATTTGAAATTACACTCTGTGCTCAAATGTATCATCTGTTTCTGGCCATGAGCCTAACTAATATCTACACAGTTGTCCTGTAAATAACTGGGTCAACATCATAGAATGCATTGAAATCTCAGTAGCCAAATTCTCAGTATTCAGTCAACTCTAGATCCACAGAGAATAGGGAGGAAGCAGACCCCTGACTGAGGGGTATTTTTAGTCTGAATAGACGGAAAGCTACTTCCATGCTTAGACGAATTCCAGATTTATAGATGATCACTATCCCACACCATATGTTTTCCAAGGAATTTTAATGCTTTTAATAATGTTTCTGTGATATATGAAGAGAAAGGAAGTAAGACGCTGTGTATTAGAGATTAACATTCACTAAGGTCTTGAGAAAGGTATTTACCATGGAAGGCATCAAGTTACTAAAATGATCAGAAAAAATAAGATGATGAAAGACTCAAGATGCATTATGTACACCTATCATCTTCTCAACATGTGTGTAATCATTATGTACTGCAAACATGTATTGATTGTTCTTTAAAATTTTAAAAAATGAGGAAAATTATGCGTCAACACACAAGAAAATGGGAGATAAATAGGAAAGGGTTTTAAATACTGAAAAAAGTCAGAATGTTTAATGTAAGATAGTAAAAGCCCATAGGAAAGGCAGAAGAGGATAGTAGCTACTTTTAACAACAGTAAAAACTTAAAGCAAGAGCAATGGAAAGAGATTATATTTTCAAGTACAACATCATTAGCATTCAAAAATATAATGAAATAAGCACCAAAGCAGCTCAACTAATTATGAGTTGGACTAATTACAAATGGGAAAATGATTCTTCTTTTATTAGATAATTTGGAAACAAATAACTCACCATGTAGTGCTAAGTGAAAGATACACCAAGGACTCCTCAGTGTGACTTTAAAAATGAAGGAGGTCTCCTTCTGGAACCTGTATTTATTTGCTTTATGCTTCAGAAACACTTTCTGGAATTTGCATTTGAAGGGGAACTTAACAAACTGGAACAAAGTGACAACTGTTTTGTTGTCCTTTTTTTTTTTTTTTTTTACTTTCTGGGTGGAGAAGGAAGGCTGTTTGATTATTTTATGCAGCTTTAGGCCTAGGAATAATGGAATTATATAATGAATGCACCTAAAGTTAGCAAATTGAGATAATATATTTTGAAGTACTCAAACATGATACAATATACTACACACTTAAAATACTTTTTCTGGAGTAATTAAAAGGACTTACATGCATCTGACAAATCTCTAGTTTTTGAATTAGCCTAAAACTGGAGCAGGTATGAGCCACCATAACATTAGACCATAATGGTCAACATTGCCCTGTGTTTATTTTCAAGCACACATCCATTTCAGTAAGCAAAAGGCAGAATGATTACTAGGAATAAACTCTATAGAATAGATTTTAAAAATAGTGCTCAATATAGATAAGTACCTTCTGGTCTCATTGAAATTAAAAGTATGTCTCTTACAAAGGGTTGCTTGCAACAGTTTTGGAGAATTGCTAAAGTAATTAAGAACAGTCATATGCCAGTTTAATCAGTTTTTAAATAGGGGTCAAAAACATTTTTTGTCTAAAAATATAAACAGACATAAGTAAAATGTGTTCTGCACAGGTTCATGTGCACACAGACATTTGCTTGTGCAGGCTAGCACGTACTCTCCCCTGAATTCGACGAGGAAAAAGGAATTGATAAATAATGTAATTACAAAAGGCATAAAAGTAAGGCTAAAATTAAAATGGGAAAATGGCAGGGGAAAAATAGATGCTATTTGTCTATGTTGCACTCTCATATGTAGATCTAGACATACTGCGCTTTGGTTAGTTGTTCTTATTACTGTAGGTTGAGTTTTATCTTCAAATACAAAGTACATTTGGATTACATTTCCTTTCGTGTACTTGTCTGCATTTTATAATGTTTATTTAACTGAATTCTTTGTAACTTATACTCTTAAATATTCTAAGTAGGTTAAACTCAACCCTCCAAAAGTCACAAGTTCTCAAAATAGTTAAAAATGTACTGCTCTGACCCATTGGTTTATTTTTTTTCCTGTTGACATACACCCTGCCACCTGCATCCTAAGGTTATCTACTGTCATTCCTCAACAATACAGACTCTGTTCCACAAATGTGTTTCTGAAATGTCCTTTTTCCAGTGATTAATAAACTCCTTTTGTCCGCTTTTTCCATTTACTCTATTGCCTTCTTCCTTCCCAGTTATGCTGTGTTCATGAAGTATATTCTCTGGGAATTTTAAGGAAAGTGGTGTATGGATTGAGTTTGCAAAATGATGCATATACAGGGAATCCTAGTATTTCACTGAAATTGGCTGTGTAATTTCCCCCACATAGAAATAGACACTTTCAGACTTTTAAAGGGGATTATAATAATTCTTATCTTGTGTATTCCTTTATAAAATTTAATATGATTTTGATTTTAATTTCCTCAGAATTTGAGCATTTGATTAATTTTTTCTTCTTTATGAAAACTACATTTCTCCATTTTCTTCCACTTTCTGAAATTTTTATTGAATTCAGAGTAGGTATATTTCGTTCTGACACACCATTTTCTGCTATTTTTTTTAATAATTACTCCCTTCCAATAACTCACTTCTATCTTTTAGAAATTCCAGGATGAGATATAAGATCTCCAAGATTGAGCATCCCTTTTCTTTTTGTCTACACAAAACTGTATTTGTTTTCTCCTGACACACAATAACTATACTGTTGACATATTTTTACTTTAATTTCATGTTTTTAAATAGTCTTTAATCACCTTTTTGGCAAAATATAGGTATGTAGATGTGCATGCATGTTTGATATAATTTTTCTCTGCATGAGTGTTTGATATGTTTTTTTATATAAAAGGTAAGTTGAATACAAGCTTCAATTAGTAAAATATGAAACATTCTTTACAAATATCAAAAGATTCTCACATAAGCTTTCATTGATTTTATTCAGCACTATTCTGTATCTAACTTGTGATTGCAGTACACAAAATGTTATGCTAATATGAATATTGATTGGCTTCTTCATTTGCTTTAACAACTAATACAAAAGGCAAACAGTTCAGACATGCTGGTATTACAGGCAACTAGCTTGGTAAAATTATCATAGGCAGTCAGGCGGGAGTAGGCCCTCAGGGGAGTCAGTGCAGAGAATGAAAACATTACAACAATGGCTAGAAGCACATCTGTAGGCAGCCAGGCCTCCAGATAAAGACACAATGACAAGGCCTACATGCTTCCCTGAGAGATAAACAGGGCATCAGTCAGACTGGTTGGGTGACCAAGGCCCCCTCATTCATCTCTTCCTGAAAAGGTCCTTATTCTTTGCCTGTACACTTGCTATGTGACATGCTTCTACACTGTATCAATATTACCTACACAGCTAAACTTGTAATCTTATTGGTTGATCATAGGCCATCACTATTCCCTTGCTCAGGGGCTACTATGACACAAAGATATTTTTAACCAAAGTGAAATTTCAACATTATCCAGTATGCTAAGTTAATTACACATGTCTATCTACTTTCTTTCATGGTATGCCATCCTATTTTCAAAATGTATTCTATATTTTGTCATTTGGAGTTTATATATATTTAAGTATAGTATTCTCACTTGATGTCATTTCCAGGACAAATATAAATAACTACGGGTTAAGGGGTATTTGGATTGCTTCCAAGATTTAAGATTACAAACTCTGCTGCTACAAACATGGGTGCACATATATTCCCTGTAGTATGTTTTTAATTCTTCTGGCAATATACCTAGAAGACGAATATCTGGTTGAATGGGACCTCTAATCCCAGTTTTCAAAGAATCTGCACACTAATTTCCGCAGTGGTTGTACCATCCATATGCAATATAATAAACATTGTTAATTTCCTATCATCTTGTTTTGAAATTCTGTATCGTTTTTATTGTTTTTTTATTATTGTCTTTAAAATAAAATAAAAGAAATAAAACCTGAAAAAGAAATAAAGAGATACCTGAAAAAAATATGGACATCCCAATCCCCGTCTCCAACAAAGGAGACCCAATTCCCCCTCCACTTACCTCACTCTGGATTTGACCAGAGTTTGAAATCAGCTGTTTCCGAACCCACAGATAAACTATGTATAACCAAATCTAGCAGATAGTTCTGTGCCCTCAATCTCCTCAAATTTGTCTCAATGGTTTGAGCAACACTTTGGAGTCTCTTTTCTCCTTCTTGCGTTATATACTTAGAGTAACGAACATTTGTAAAAATGCTGACTCCTCATTTAAATAGCATTCATTTTTTCCTATCTTATTTTACTTTGCCAATTAATTAACATTAATCTATGAAGCACAGTTACTGATGACTGTCAGATCTCCAGCTGCATGCCTATTCTCTGACCTCTAAACTTCCTTCGTGTCTCTAAATTGAATCTCTCATGTACTTGATAGTTCTTTTATATGACCTCTATCCCATCCAATAGCAATCCCCTGTCCAAAAATCAATAGCCAATCCCGACTTTTCTCTCTAAACTACATTCAATTCAATAACAAGTTCCACTTGTTCTGTTTCTAAATGCATTGCTCAAGTCTAGCCATCTCTTATCCAGACATTTGAAAACTGTTATTAAATTTTTCTTATGGCTTCCTCTTGTTCCTATACCTACCATTCATTTTTTCACAACAGCACAAAAAATCCTAAACTGTTCCTGACATGACCTATAAGACTCTCTGTTGTTTATGTAACCTCTAATTCTGTTCCCAAACTCATCTTCCATTGACCCTTTTCACAAGATCTATTGTATCTTCTGGATTTTATTTATTCTTTCAGTTTCGTGCACTAGGGAAATAATAGTATGTTTACATATGTGAGTCTGATTTATTTCACTTATGAGTGTGGTCTCTAGTTGCATCCATTTATCTATAAAAGCCTCGAGTTTATCTTTCTTTATACCTGAGTAGCACTCCATTGTGCAAAAATACCACATCATTTTTATCCATTCCTCAGTGGATGGGCATTTGGGCTCTTTCCAAGATTTAGCTATGATAAATCATGCTGCTATACACATGAGCGCACATATATTGCTGTGATATGATATCTTTAATTTTTCTGGGGAAATACCCAGAAGGGAAATAGCTGTATCAAATGGGACCTCTAATCCTCATTTTTTGAGGAATAGCCACACTGATTTCCACAACGGTTGCACCAATGTACACTCCTAAAAACATAGAAGGGTTCCTCTTCCCTCACAGCCCTGCCAGCAATTGTTATTAGTTAATTTTTTTGATAGCCATTCTTCTTGGGGTGAGGTGGAAGGTCAGTATTGTTTTAATTTGCATTTCTCAAATGACCAATGCTGTTGAACATTTTTCCACATATTTATGAAAAAATATTTCATATATTTATATTTATTGTCATTTGTATTTCTACATCTGAGAAGTGTGTATTTATCTCAGCCCATTTTTCCATAAGTTCCTTATACATGTTGAAAATTAATTTCTTCTGAGATAAAAAAAATGCAAATATTTATCCTATTCATTAAGTTTTCTCTTCACTGTGTAGTGGCTTCTTCTGTTGATATCATAGTTTGATATCTTCTATTGGTCAATTTCTGCTTTTCATACCTTTCACTTGGGAATCATATCCCCCATCATTGCCCAGACTAATACACTGAAGCATTTCCTTTGAATGCTCATTCGGAACTTCTATAGTTTTGGATCCAATGTTTAATCATTGGATCCATTTTCAGTTGATTTTTATATATGGCAAGAAACATTTTTTAACTTCCTTCTTCTGTACATTGCTATCATCTTTTCCCAAAAATATTTGCTAAAGATTCTGTTCTTTCTCTGTATATGTTCCTGACAGTTTTCTCAAAAGTTAGTTGGCTGTTACTATGTAGATTTGTCTCTAACTTTTTTATATTATCTGTTCAGTTCCATCAGTCAGTATGTCTGCTTTTAAGCCGACCCCATGTTGTTTTGGTTACTACAGCCTTGCTGTGTATTTTGAAATCATGTATCATAGTATCTCCAGCTTTACGCTCTTTTGCTTAGTGTTGCTTTTAAGATTCAGGATGTTTTGTTATAATGGACAAATTTTAGAACTGTTTGTTCCACTTTGTGAAAAATGCAATTATTACATGGCATTGCATTACATTCCTTAAGTTACTGGGAATTATGGACATTTTAAACAAAATTAATTAATTTTATGGATCAGTAAGTGCAGGATGGATTTCCTAGTTTGTGTCTTTTTACCTTGAGCAATGTTTTATAATTCACCTTACTGAGATGAATTATATCTTCTCTTAAATTTACTTCTAGGTATTTTAACTTTGTTTTAGCTATTGTGAGTGAGATAATTTCATTATTTATTTCTCACCATTTTTGTCATTCGTGATTTTTATGTGTCAATCCTCAAGCAACTTTGTTGAATTTTGTTATCAATCTAAATATATTTTGTGGCCAGGCATGATAATTTGGGCCTAAAATCTCAGCACTCAGGAGGTTGAGGCAGGAGGATACCTGTGAATTCAAGATCACCCTGCATTATGTATCAAGGCCCTGTCTCAAAAAGAAGAAGAATGAAAAAGATTTAGTGGTATGTTTAGATATTTCTTATGTAAAAACCTGCTATCTGAAAACAGATATGTTTCATCTCTCTTTTCATATAACAATGAACTTTATTTCTTTTTCTTCCTTTATTACTTAGGCTTAATTGTCCAACTGCAGCAGCAGATGGGTTTACTTCCAAAGAAGACCAAAGAACTCTATTTAGGGCAAACAGAGTTTATTGAATTTAGGCTGACCACCATGCATCTCCCAACTAACAAGTCAGGAAATGTCGGCCCTGTCTTTGTCTTGTTTCAACTTTAAATACATTTTTGGTTTCTATGGTAACAGGATGGAATGTTACAGCCCTTGACTCAGGTGGCCACATGTAGTGTTTCTTGTTCCAGTCAGGCCCCAGTTGTGAGCCTAACTATTATGGTACATACTTCCTGCACTCTCCTCTGTTTGTCCCCCTTTTTAACAACCATACATTCCTTTGTGGTTACAATTTTTAAGGAGGGACATGGAGGGTATGAAACAGCACAGGAAGGGTCATAGATGGTCATTTAGGCTCAGGTGTCGTCTGTCTTTAAGGAAACATTCCAGGGCAAAATTAACCTTCCTAATCCTCAGGGATGTTTCTCAAGACACATTTGAGGCTTGTACTGCTAAGACTATTCTAATTCAAGAATAATGTGCTAAGAGTTGCCATCCCCTACACAATAATATGTGGAATGATTAGCAAAAGTGGACTTCTTTCTTTTGCTCATGATTTTAGAAATGATTTCACCTTTAATCCAATCCGTATTTTTCCACATATTTTGCCATTTGTGTTGAAAGTAATAATGAATTTTATCACATATTTTTCCACCTTTGAGATGATCCTATAGTTTTTAACATTCCCCCTCTTTACATGATGTATTAACTTTGCCTTTTTGCTTATGTTGAGATTTGTTTATGCTGTCAGATTCCACTTAGAAATATTTTGCTGGGAATTTTTGTACAAGTATTCACCAGGTTTATCAATCTTTCCTTTCTTACTGACCCTTTGTCTGGTTTTAGTAACGGTGTAATGCTGGACTTTTGCAATGAATTGAAAGGATTTATTTTGTTTTGATTTTTTGCAATAAACTGAGAAGAGTTGATTTCATTTATTCTTTCAAATGTTGGCAGAATTCATCAGTGTTGTATTCTGGGGTTGGGCTTTTATTGTTATGAAAGTTTTTTTTTAATTCCTGGGTTAAATCCTTTTACTTGCTTTTGGTCTTTCAAGTTTTTCTCTGCTCTTTGGGACAAATTTTATAAATTGTGTATGTCTAGACATCTATTCAGTTCTTCTAATTTTCCTAAGTTGTTGGAATGATGGTGCCTAATGATCTTTTATGTTTCTGTGGCATCATTGGAGATGTCTTCTTTTTCATCTGTGATTTTATTTAATTGATACTCTTCTCTATGTTTTTTCTTGGTTTGTAAAATTAAATGTTTATCAATTTGTATTCTTTTAAATATAATTCTGTATTGATTTTTAATAATTCTTGAGCTTTTATTACCTTTATTTCTGGTCTAGTCTGTTGTATCTTTCCCTCTACTCATTTTCAGGCTTTTTTTTCTTCATATTTTGTTAATTGAATAGTAACATTAGGTTATTTATTGGAACAATTCTACTTTTTGATGTAGTCATTTATTGTAGTAGACATAATTTTTATTTTCATTTCTGCTGTATCTCATAGGACCTGATGTGCTTTATTTTCATTTTTATTTCTTATAAGAAGTTCTCTATTTCCTTTTGTAAGTCTCTTATTAACTCATTGGTCATCTGAGGGAAGGTTTTTAATTTCTAGATATTTATACAATTTCTAAAAGTCTATTTCTTGTCAATTTCTGCTTCTATTTTCCATTATGGTGAGAGAAAATACATGCTATGATTACAATTACATTTTTGTTTAACTTCTTGAGACTTGTTTTTGACCTAATAGTCATCTATCCTGGAGATTGCTCCATTGTTTATGGTAAGAATGCTTATTCTGTGTATGTTAATGAAATGTTCTGTAAATGTCCCTTAGGTCCTTTTGTACCTTATTATAGTTAAAATCTGAAGTATCTTTGCTGATTTTTGTATCAATAATCATTCCTATTGATTGCAGAGGTTTTAAAGTACCCAACTGTTAAAGTACTGATGGAGACCACAATGAAGCAGCTCTAAGCAGGTCTTCAATTAACCAACTGGCTTTCCATGTTTACTTGTGAGTCTGTCCAAAGCATAGAGCATCTTGTCAGGAGATGGGCAGTGAACTCATAGTAAGTGAACCTCTGTGAGTCACTGGTCCTTACTGAGGCCTGTAATGGTGGGTGAAGCTGGACACCTCAAAGGATAAGACAAGATCACAGCTAAGAACAGCTTGCTCCAACCTCAACTAGGTAAAGACTGTAGCCTCAGACATTTCACTCCTGGGTGGAGACCTTCCTGAAGTTAACATAGCTCTCCTAAATTAACATAATGCCTTACTTGGGGAAGTCCTTGAACGGTTCCCACCCTTCTTGAATATTCCACTCCTTTGTTCTGATACCTAAATAAATACAGGCTGCCCAGAGAAGGTCTAGGTTTTAGCCCCAAGAGGATCTGAAATTCTGTGAGAGGGTTTTGATGCTCCTGGAGCCCTGAAACCATTCCATTTGTTTCTTTTATTTGGCCTTCACTGTCCACTCATTTGGGAGACTGTGGACCTGACCAGTCTGCAATAACTGAGGGACAGTATTAATTTAATATGTATTAGTCTATTTTTTCTTCTAGATATAACTTTTATTTTATACCATTGTGGTACTAGCACTAATGCACATCCATTTACAATTGTTTTTTTCTCTTGCTCATTTGGGTCCTTTATTTATTATACTGTATTGTGGCATTTTTTATCTTTTATTACCATTTTTACTTACAACATATTTTATATTACATAAGTATATCTATTTCTGTTCACTTCTGATTCTACTTTACACAGGAGAGATTTTTGCATACTTTCATTTTCATCAGTTTGTCTTTACTGAAGTAAGTTTCTTATAATTAAAATATAGTTGAGGTTTTTTAAAACTCCACTTAGCCATTTCATTTCTGCTGAGTTGGACCTATGATCTATTTATGTTCAAGTTTGCTATTACAAGTAGGAAACATTTCTGTCCCTTTGCTATTTCTTTTAATTACTTTGTGTTTTCTTTGTTCCTTTTCCCTCTCTTGTTAATGTTTGTGGTTTGGTGGTTTCCTGTTTTAAAAGATTGGATTCTCTTTCTCTTTTGTCTATTTTTGCTCTACTAGTGGGTTTTGTATATTTGTACATTTTCCAGTGGTAGTTATATTTTGTTTTTACTTTCAGTGTAGTATTTCTTTTAAGCATCTTTCATATAACCAGTGTGGTGATGAATTTCTTCAGTTTTTCTTTGTCTTAGAAGGACTATCCATTCTTTCTGAAGAATAGCTTTGTTTGATGTATAATTTTATGATAACATTTTTCTTGTAGGATTTGGAATGCATGATCTCATTCTCTCCTATCCTATTAAGTTATTTGCCAAAACGTTATTAATCTAATGGATATTTCCTAACATATAACTTGGTGTTTTCTATTACTACACTCAGTAACCCTTGTTTGTGTTACATTTGTAAGAGTTTGACTATAATACATTATAGAGAGGATCTTTTTGTTTTATATTTTTAGGAGGCTTTTGAACTTCCTGTACCAGAATAGTTCTACATTTCTCAAGCTTTGGAAAAAAGTTTAACAATTATTTTATTGGGCAGGTTTTTCAATAACTTTTTTTTTCCCCAAAGGAAATACCCATAATAGAAATGTTTGCTTAACTCTTGCATAGATTCTGCCTTTCTTCTTCTTCTTCTTCTTTCCTTCTTCTGCTTCTTCTCCTTCCCTGGATTTGATGGTTTTATTTAAAATACCTTTCTTCAAACCCTTAAGTTATTTCTGCTGCATTATATACTCCACTGTCTTTAGGCTCTTAATTGTAATTTTTACTTTAGTTATTCCATGTTTTAGCTCCAAGATGTCTGTTTTGTTACTTTTATAATCTTTCTCTTTGCTAATTTCTCATTCACAGGTGGTTTACCCTTAGTTTTGTGAAATTATCTATGTTACTGAATTTTCTTGATTTTTGATTGTCTTTCAAGCAATTTGTCTTTGTATTTTTGTTTGAAGTTTGTTGATTGAGTTATCATGTTCCTTTGGAGGGGTCAAGTTACCTTTTTAAATTCGTATTTCTACTGATATATATGCATCTTAAAAATTATTTCTTCTACTAGTTTTGTAAGACATCTTTCATTGTAAAATACTCTCTTGCCATATATCCTGGAGTATCAGATAGGTAGAATACTCTGGCTTTGCTTCTGTGATGGACAAAATGTGCCTGCATTGGCGAGATGCACACATGGATGAGGGATCTCTCTTAGCCCCTCCCCTTGACCTTCCTTTGCTGGTGCTTACTCTCACCCCAGCTTGGCCTGTAATAAGTCACCCCCATGTTCTCCCTAGCTATTTAGTAACCACTCTCTTCCATGGTGCTTGGACAAGAGACACGGATCACCTGTAAGCCTGGGCGCCCCTCCTCTCCCCAAACCTTTCCAGGTGCTGCTGAAACCTCTGTGAAGAAGGGACTCCAGCTACCCTAACTGCCAAGATCAGGGAGGGAGGGATCTGGGTCCATTATTCCTCAAGTTCCCTAAACCCCAGTGGGGGTGATGCTCCTGAATCACCACACAGCTAGTGCTCCTGAATATTTCTGTTTCATCTCCACCAATTTTCACAGAAGTGTAACAGCTGAAAATCAAACTCTAACAGTTGAGCTGTACTGGACCAGCAACCACTTGAGCCAATCACAGATCTGCACGTGGACCAGTCAGTCATGCAACTGCAGTACAGGCAGCACGTCCTGCATTTCCATGTTAGTATCCTGATTAGTATTCTGGGCTCTCTTTACTGTACCAACCTGCTGTGCTGCCATACCGGTCCTACTAAAATAAAGCCTTGCTTCAAATCAACTTTCTCATGAGCTACTCCTTGGATAGTGTGGTTCAGAATCTCCTTTAAAACTACTCAAGCTGCTTACCCTGAGGAGTGTGGACAAAGCAGTCACTATTTACAAAAGAGCAATTAAGACGAGGAGCCAGTAGCAAGGAAGAGCTCCAGAAACCAAAGGTCAGTGAAGATCAGTGACAGACTAGCAGCCGTCATAGTCTCCTGGAGGCTTCTGGCACAACCTGGCACTGAACATCATTGTCTCTCAGTTGCAGAGACCAGCAGCTTGTCACCCATGGGCATCCAGTATTAACTGGTATCAACAGTATGAACTGTGACCTCAGGGCTGCTAAGAAAGCTACACTTTTCTGATTGATGATTGCTAATTCATCAAGCCCAATGAACAAACAAAGTCAACAGCTCCATTTGAAGTTTCTTCAACTGTACTCAGTGTCGGTGATCTCTGCCCGTCTCTCAGTGGCTTACCCTGAAGGAGTTGTGGGGTTGTTTTGCCAGTTGAGAGGCTGTTGTTTTAGATGGGGAGGTTCACCAGAAGCTCTCGGTAAGGGGAAACCAGCTGTGAGTGTGGCGTGCTCTTCAGTTTTATGAATCTTGAGTAGGGTGCTCTGCTGAACCCACACAGGCAGGTGCAGATGACTATGCAGAGCTGTAGTGCCCATCTCCGTGAACTGCTCAAGGGTGGGGTCTTTCTTCAGAGAATGATTGCTGGAATATTGCGCATGGTAGGAAGGTAGTGTGCTTATCAGTGTCTGAGGGCTGCAAGGGGGCCAGGAATCACCCACGGGCTTGTGTAAGAAACCCATTCATGTCTGAGGCTTGTGAGGCTGCCTTTGCGGGGACTTTGAGGGCTGATGTGTTCAAGGTGAATTTCTCAGCTGTTCATTGGCTCCATCAGAGTGGGTGGAGCCAGTTAGTTTATGGGACCAGATTGGCCAAGTTCTTGGTGGCAGCTGTCTGGCTCCTTCTCAGGACACTGAGTGAACCAGGTTTCAAGACAGCACTGTGTGGAATAAGCCTGGGTAATGAGGGCATGGTGTGTGCTGGTTCTTACTTGCCTTGGTAATTCAGTTGTCCCCAAACTAGGCTCAGACACTACGAGGCCTGCAAAGATTTTCAGAAGCATGTGGGCATTTGGGCATAGTGTGGATGGGAGTGGCCTTGTCCTCACCCTTGCTCTGTGGAGCAAAGTCTGTCTGTGTTCAGGGTTGAACTGGAGAGTGATTACTAGATGCTGTGCACTTAACTGCCTTCTTATTGGGCTTCATATAATCCCATGCTCTGCAAAATCTGTGCCATATTCTACTGAACTCTGGAACCACTCCTAAAACATTCAATTGAATGTTCCTTTATTTGGGAAGGAAGCTTGGTAGGCACCTTTAGTCACTCATCTTGCCACATGCCAGAAAGCCAACTATTAGTCATTTTAATACATAATAGCACTGACTGCATTGTCTTCAAAAGTTGTAAAATGCTATTGTATCTTATTTTGTATTTTACCTTGTAAAAGTGTTCCAGTCACATTACTCTACATTTTCAAACAATATCACTTCTAGCAAATAGTTATTAAGTGCAGAGAAGTCACAATTGATAAAATCAAATGTTATGTACGATTTGAGCTCTCAGTAATTTGTTAGTGTGAAATTTTTTCTTGGTCCAAGTAACCATAATCAGATTGCACCAGTAGTTTAGAATAAAACTTTTAATTTTGTATATTGTGGCGTATATATGCATATATATCAAAAGACTCAAAAGAATCATCCTTGCACACCCAAGTCTGAAGTGTGTTATTGTTTTGTGTCCCTAGAAGCAAATTATCAATATTCCTTCACTGCAGGAAGATTTCAGTGATGTTTATACATTTAACTCTTACAATGCCAACCCTTCATTAGTGGCACTGAAAATTTAAAGAAGATACTAATTTGAGGCATCAATTTGAACCAGACTTATCAATTTGCAATGCAGTTTGTAGATCCTAGTTTGTACATCATTTATTACTGACTGAATCTAATTATCTTTCTAGGTTATCTGATTATTTTCCTCATATACACTGTTTGTATATTAAAAGGGTTTTATTGTTGTTTAAAATTAAAATTATTAAACATTTCATAATCTAGAGTATTCCTCTGAAAAAAATTGCTTTCCCATGCAAAGTCTACCTTGTACAAGCTCAGTTAAAATGACAGCATTTTTTGTTGTTTGTTTTTTTTGAGAGAGGGTCTCACTATACAGTCCAGACTGGCCTTGACTTCTCTTATGTAGCCTAGGCTGACCTCAAATTCACAGTGATTCTTCTATCTCAGTCTCTAGAGTGCTGAGATTACAGGCGTGTGCCACCGTGCCCAGCTAAAACAATAGCTTTTCCAGAATTGATTATGCACTGATTATAGCTGATTTCTGAATACTTCCTACTTCAGTAATTTACTATTTTACAAATATGAGGAATGGGAAATCTATGAACCATGGGCTAAATTCTGTCAATTGCATATCAATAAACCTTTATAAGAAAACCTCTTCCTGTTGTGGTTGAGGTCCAAAATGCCCCACAAAGTCTTGCATGTACTGAGGTGGGGTCTTGGAAGGTGATGGGATCACATGGGCCCTGTAGTCGCCATTGGCTGAATCAATTGGTAAAGCGATAGCTGGATGCACTGTTAAGACTGGTGTCTAGTCCGAAGGAGATAAACAGGATTCTGAAAAAAGCCACTCAGACACGTGCAGGAGAAAAATGGGTCTTTATTTGCCAACCTTTCCACAGGGAGCTCATGTTCTCCTGAGAGTCCTGAGCAAGGCTGTGCTTCTACTTTTACACTGCTTCTACAGGGAAATCTCTCATCAGCAAAGGCAATGATTACAGACACAGAGCAATGGTCAGGGGCAGTGGGAGACTGGCAGGGCTTTCTGGGGATGTTATGCTCTGCGGACATTACATTCTAGCTGTACCTTTTCAGAACCACCAACTTTCTCAGGGAGTTCAGCTGCACGGTTAGATCATAGCTGTCCAATTTCACCCCAAGAGGTGGTTTCCTCTCAGTTAGAACAGGTGGTTCACTGAGGATGTGACCTAAGAGGGTGTAATCTTGCCCTCTGTTCCTTCTTTTCTCCTTTCCTTTCTTTCCTTTCCTTTCCTTTCCTTTCCTTTCCTTTCCTTTCCTTTCCTTTCCTTTCCTTTCCTTTCCTTTCCTTTCCTTTCCTTTCTTTCCTTTCCTTTCCTTTCCTTTCCTTTGCTCTCCTCTCCTCT
Source organism: Chinchilla lanigera (assembly GCF_000276665.1). Taxonomy (NCBI): domain Eukaryota; kingdom Metazoa; phylum Chordata; class Mammalia; order Rodentia; family Chinchillidae; genus Chinchilla; species Chinchilla lanigera. The sequence continues at coordinate 12,442,889 of NW_004955447.1, forward strand.
CCTCTCCTCTCTTTTCCTCTCCTCTCCTTTCTTTTCCTCTCCTTTCTTTTCCTTTCCTTTCCCTCCTTTCCCTCCCCTCTTCTCCCCTCCCCTACCTCCCCCTCCCCTCTCCTCCTTTTCCCTCTGCTCCTCTCCCCTCCCCTCCCCTCTTCTCTTCTTCTCCTTTCTGGCTGCCATGGTTTGAGCAGCTATTTTCTACCACACTAATTCTACCTTGGATCCTGTTAACCCTGGCATAGACATTCTGAAACCTAGAGCAAAAATCAACCTCTAGTCAATAAATTGTCTGTACTGGGTATTTTTGTTCCAGTGTCAGGAAAGTGATAAATATATCCCCTCATTTATCTTTATATTTTCTAGGGCTGCTTCTTCACCATGCAAGCAAAAATAGGCAGTTGCAACAGGACCCATATGACCCAGAGCCCAGCATACTTATGATGAGGCTTTTTCCTCATCATAAGAAAATGTGTGTGAACTCCTAGTTTAAGAAATTTGTTCAGCAGCTCTCATGTTCCATTGGTTTTAAAGCTTGTTGGGCTATGAGAACCCTACCATCATCATGAACTCATAATTTTTACATCGTGTTCCTCAGTTTACTTTAGCTGTGTCTAGGTTTATAAAGCTGGACTACATTAACATTCACACTATATATATATATATATTTCCTTTTTAGTTTCAACACATTAAATAAATATGGTAGTCTCAGTAGAACCAACATAGGAATGCAGAATTGATATTTGCTCTCTCTAGTTTATTTTTCATAGTTCACACAAAGGTGAGGAAGGATTATCATGGGACAACAATCAGTAAAAATTTCAGACATGTTTGAAGATCTACAGTTTTGGATTCTTTCCTTTTAAAGATCTATGACAGATCATATTGTAATCAAATCCATATCAATATCACTCTATTTTATTTCAATGTTTAACAAATTGTCTTAGTTCATTTATGCAATATTTTTAGTTATTTAATTATCAAAATTTTTTTGGTACACATTAAAGCAGAGAGTATTATATACATACATTGAATAATAGGTGAATTAAATTACACAGTAAAATTTCTACTTAAAGCACTTGTAGAAAATTGAAATTTATAATTCATAAACATGGCAAAAAATCCAATCACATTATTTATTTTCTGTATTGTTTTCTTTACACATAGATTCTGCAACTACAGAAAGCAAATTAAATCTTCCATTAAATTATTTAATATACAAAAAAGCTTAAATAATCCCTCACATACTTTATTATATATATGATGCTAAAATAGGTTTTTTTTGAAGTGTATTAAATGAAAATTCTGAATTTTTGCTTAATTTGCTATCATAGATGTGACCGCATTGCCCTGGGAAGGCATTCAATCACGTGGTTACATGTATATCTTCATAGGACCCCCAATTATATATTATAACAATAATATATATGACTTCAAAAAGCAAATTATTTCTTCTGTATGAGTATATAAGGGAAAAGGTAATCTCTTTCTGTAGCACACTTATATGGTATGCCACCTACCGTCTTGACACTATTTAAAATGAAGGTTTAACTCACAAGACCGGGAGAGGGTGGGTAGGTGTGTACTCTGATGTGATAATATTCACTAGCTCAAAGCCATGCCCTCAAATGCTGAGGTTTTTATCAAGACCACACTAACTTAGCAAAAGAAATACAGTTCAGATTTTCTTGTTTCAAGGTATCAGTTGTTACTGTTCTCAAACTACTTTATCCAGCCTCAGTATATTTTTGGCTGAACGATGTTTTCTCTGATGAGTGCTGAATGCCTCTAAGAGATTAGAGTGACTTACTGTGGACGAGACTAGTGCTTTGCTGCCCTTAAGAAAGGAAGATGCAGATGTGAATGACCTGAAAGGTCTTTGTTCAAATCAGCTTCTTTTTCCCTTCCTTCTCTTTCTTCAGGAGGAAAATCAGTCATGTCTTCACAAATCCCAATTCCATTAACCTTCTGGCTACTGCTGAGGCATGGCTGTACTAAGGTCTCTAATATTATATGTGTCAAAAATTGGCTGGCATGTCCTTCATGATGTGCCCTTGTACTTCTTTGATGATTTCACATAGTTCATAGTTCATTACCTGGGAATATTAAAGTGCAGTACAATTTTGATTTCTCAAATTAATGCCTGAACTTGAGGAACACAGGCATGCTTGCACAGATGCACAAATTTTACTTTCACTTCCCTTATTTTATGGTTTGTAAAGTTCCCTGGGATTACAGTTTGTACAAAGGTAACAAAGAGGTAGGTTGAGGATATTACTGAAATATATATATATATACTCCCCCTCTCATTGGCTGTTGGAAAGGAGAAAAGGACTGTGCCTACTGGTCCTTCCAGGACTGTGAGGAGAGGAGGGCGCTCCAGGGAGACTGCCTAGTTCCTGCTCCTTCCATTCCTTACTCTTTATAAAGTATGTTGTCCTGGGAAGACAGCGATGTTTTTACATCAGTTTCTTTAAAATCAAGTGGATATAATCCAGACTAATGTGATTATTGTAATGTTTGATTAAGTCCATATTTGCTTAGAAAATAGTGATAATTACTTTATAATTGTAATTATATTTATACACTAATTGAAAATGTGATAAAAGTGATTTCAGTTATTTTTAATAATGGATAATAAAAATCAATTCTAAAATGACAAATGTGCTCAAAACAGAAACCAAAAGGAAGGAGTTTTTCTTATTTTTTAGTGCTGGAGATGGAACCCAAGGTCTCACATGTTAACAAGCATTGCATCACTGAGCTATAACTGCAGCCCAAAGGTAGCACACCAGTGGTCATTTTAAAGTCACACCATTTCATAAAATTATATTAACCCTTTTGAATCCAATAATACCATTAAATTATGATTCAGGTTACAGAATATCAAACATACTGGGTTATATGATGTTTGCAAATAAGTCTCTGAATAAATGATTGAAACTGAAATGAAGGCAAATTTTTAAAATATTCTATACGCATTAGAATACATGAGCAATACTCAAAGGCTGCATTCATTATGAGGAATTGTACACGTCCTTGTTTGCCATACATAATCACCATTTTGTGTGATTTTTTTTGGTTCTGGGAATTGAACTCAAGACCCCGTGCTTGCCAGGCAGGTAGTGCACCATTGAGCTATATCCCTGGCCCAATAACCACAATCTTTATGGGGAATACCTGTATCTAATATATTTTAATGATGTTCTTCCCATTCACCTCCTCTCTCTGAAACCCTTTTGTAAACACAAAAGCTTTGTTTCCCATTCACCGTTCCATTGTTTTTTTATCACTTTTCACTTCCCCCTGCCCTCCCCATCTCTTGATGCTCTTCTCATCTGAACATGCTCTTCCTACTTCCCAATATCAATTCTCCATTTTGCTCCTTAGTTACCCTTTGGGTTTCACATACAAGAAATAATGCAATATTTAAACTTGTGGGTCTGATTTATTTCACTTAAAATTAAGGTCTTAAGATGCATACATTTACTGACCTATGTCTCAAGTTTATCCTTCTCAATGGCAGGAAAGTACTTCATCCTGTATAAATGCCATATTTTCTTTATCTTTCCATCTGTTGATGGGCATATAGGCTGTTTTCAAGATTCAATTATTATAAGTTGTGCTACTCTAAACATGGGTATGCATACTTCACTGTGGTATGATTTCTTTAATTCATTTGGAAAGATATGTGGAAGGCAAATTGCTAGATTAAATAGAAATACTACTATTTTAGATTTTTGAGGAATCTTTGTGCTGATTCTCATAGTGGTTGTACAAATTTACACTACCACCAATGATCGAGAAGCGTTCCTTTCTCCCCACAGGATTGCCAACATTTGTTATTGTTTTATTTCTTCATGGTAGCCATTCTTTCTCGAGAGCAATTAGACAAGAGAAAGAAATAAAAGGAATGTGGATAGGAAAGGAGGAAGGAATGTTATCATTATTTGCTGAAGACATACACTGTACATAGAAGACCTGAAAAACTGAACAAAAGACTCCTAGATTTAATAACTGAATTCTGTAGCATAGCAGGATACAAAGTCCACAGTCAGAAATTAATAGCACTTGGGTTCATGTCTCTGAATTCTATGCTTAAGGTTTTTTGTTCCAGCTTTGTGAGTCGGCAAAATTCATCTGTATTTATTTAAATGTCTTTACTTCTCTCAGGCAGACATCTAAGTACACCTGTTTTTCTAGCTTCTGCATCACAGCCTGAAAAGAGGGTAATGTAATTATGACACTCATTGTATCGTGTCAGCAGTTGTCAGGTATTATTGTCCATTGTTTATTCCAGTGTCCTGAGAACTATTTTTGTTATATTTTTCCTGTGGTTCATTTGTTTCAAGAATTTAAAGCTTAATGGCAATGTTTCCATATTGATTGGTTTTGATATTCTTTAATGTTATCACCAAAGATATCCATTGGCACCATGTGAATAGTTCTCATGAAAATATCTTTATTTGCAAATCCATGATAAATAGATGCTACCATACCCCATCTTATTAAAAATATATAAATACTCTTAGAACATTCAGTGGAGAACAAAAATGTCCATGTCTATCAGGAAATTTCCAAAAACTGAGCACTGTGCCTTTTACTATATAATTCTGCAGAATTGTAAAATTGAAAGTATATTTTATTTGCCAGGAACTCCAACTTTATATGATCAGCATTATCCTATACATGGATGAAATGTTACCAAAATCTCGTTTTAAGGTGATTTAAATTCAAGGATACTTATACAATCAATTTTCAACAGCTAATATGTGAATTTTATAAAAGATGAATGTTTTATATGCACATTATACACTACATACATAAAAGCAAAATAAATAGTCCAATGACACTTTTGTTATGGTTTATATCCAAATATTCCCTGAAAACCACCTATGCCCACAGGTGAGGCTGTAGGGAGCTGACTGGACCCTGCGGGTGTGATACTCGTCACTGGGTCAGTCCTCTGATGAGTTTATAGCTGACTTGAGGTTGGGAGGTGAAGCCTGGTGTAGCCGGAAAGGTTCCTCTGCTTCCACCCTCCCTCAGTCTCCTTCTGTGCTTCCTGCAACACTGCCAGGAGCTGTTTCTGCCATCTATGCTGATCTGGGACCAGCCAACCATGCACTGCCAAAAGAAACCTTCCCTTCTTTCAACTGTCACTGTCAGTCCTTTAAATCAAGTATTGTGTCCCTGGGATGAGAAAAGGAACTAAGTCAACTTTTATATATATATTTTTAAAGGCTGTTTGTAACTCGTAAATTTCAAGAAGTTTATTACAAGTGCTAATGATACTTTGAATTGATTTAGTTTTCCCCTAAAGTATTGTATATTTTAAACCTGTTAGAAAGAGTTTCAGGGCTGGGGATATAGCTCAGCGGCACAGAACCTGCCTGGCAAACATGAAGTCCTGAGTTCGATTCTAACCACCCGCAAAAGAAAAAAAAGACTTTCAGTATTCTTTTGCTCTACCTACATGTTTTCTTCTGATCTAAATCTACATGTTAATACTATTTGTATAATACCTAGAGTGGGGAAAGAGAGAAACACGTGGAAGGGCTTTAATATTAATCGAAAAAGTGAAGTCACACTTATCCTTTCTATCAATATCTGCTTTAATTTTATCTGTTCTAATATTTGCTCTAAGCTCTCATCCTTTCTGCTTTCAGTCACGAGTCTCAATAAAAAGAAGCTAAACCACATTAGGATCTCAGTGAAGACTCTACAGACATGTTTTATCACTAATTTCCTTCCAGATATATCTCTCATGCATACGAACAACACTGAATTAATGGATTTTAAATAATTAAAATTCCAACACAAAGATTGTCTTACTCTGAAGAAAAATAAATTTCTAATATGGGGGAAATGACATGTCCACTCTTCTATCTTTCTTATTCATCCATTTATTCCCTAAATATTTTTCAAGTATCTACTCAGCCAGGAATTTAATAGGTGCTGAATATATAAGAATTTTTTAACCAATCAATTTTGAATTCCATTCTCTTTCTCAACTGAAGAAAAAGGTAGTAGATAACTTATCCAGGAATCATGAAATGTTAATATAGTAGTATTCAATAGGCAATTGGAATGAATTTCAAGATGGTGTTAATGAAGAGCTTATGGAGAAAATGGTAAATTTTAGTACAGCATAATATTTTTCTGAAACAAAAAAAAATTTTTGTCACTGCTGGATAACTGTCAGTGAGTCTTCACTTTTTTCACGATAAGAGTTGATATAAAATGCTCAGTCTGTCAAAATGCAAACAGCAAATGAATGAATGAATAAATGAGTTAATTATACACACTCATATTTTCAAATGTCAGAATAGAGACTCATCTTATTAGGGACTCAAAATCATACATAAGTTGCTTTGAATAGAAGGCATTTTCCAAGAGATGTGTCTAAAAAGAAAATATAACAGGAATTATTGTTTGAAAAGGTAGACAAAATATGACATCAGTCAGGCAAACACAGGGACTGGCATGTGATTGGTACTTTATCAATAATGACTGAACAAATAAACCATAATATTTTTTCTGCACATCCAATCGAAAAGGTGGTAAATAAGTGTGATGCAGCAGAAATTTACATAACCCAACTGTCCAACTAGTGATCAGGGACAGGACTTTGAAACTTAGGAGAATAATTATGCAACTTAAAGATCAATGGAATATCTCAAAGCAGCACTTTCTGATGTACAGCAACAAGGAAGAAACATGAAAAATAAAAGTATTAAGTCCAGGTAGTTTGATAAAGCTACCTACTTCAAAAAGAACTCATTTGTAAAGAAATACATTTGGGAGCCTCAGTGACTGCACCCTCCCCCTTCCCCCACTGGCATGGGAACTGGCCTGGGTCCAGGACAACTTTAGGAGTCTCGGTGACCACACCCCGCCCACTGCTGCACACTCACAGGTACTGAGCTGAACCTCAGATAGCTTTGGGAACCCTCGGTGACCGTGCCCATCCTCCCAAAACCCTTAGAAGGGGCAAGCTGAGCCCCAGACGTTACTGGGGACCTTGGTGACTGCACCCCTATCCCTATCCCACGAATGTGAGAGCCAGGCTGAGCTGAGTCCAGGACAAGTTGAGTAGCCTCGGTGAGGATGCCCCCACACACACCTTGGAGTGCCAGTCTGAGCCCCAGAAACCATCAGGAGCATTGGCAACCACACCCTCCCCCTCCCACACCCTCACAGGAACCACCTTAAACACCAGGAAACTTAGGGTCATTGCTCCGCCACTCCCACATCATTGTAGGAGTGAGGTTGAGCTTCAGGGAACCTCTGGATCTTTAAAGTAGGCAAAATGAAAGAACAAAATGTAACCTAAGGCCTCCAGCCCACCCAGAACAAGTCCACATGACATCAACACAGAAGATCTTGGAAGTCATAAACCTGAAATTACTGGAATGATAGCAACTGAACTAAAGAAACAACTCCATCAGACCATAAAAGACATCAGATCCCAAATAATCTCAGATTAAAAAAAAAAAAGAAAGGACAACCACAAGAAAAGAATTGCTCAGCACATCTAAAGAAGACATAGATTAAAAAAAATAGAGGAGCACAGAAAAATGATGGAACCTTGAATGAACAATACAGGAAAGGACTAGAAGACACGCAACAGATTCAAACAGATATTCAGGACATTAAAAATTTCATCTAAAGCTGGCAAAACCATTTGAAGGAAGCTGGAGACAAACTTTCAGACCTTGAAGACAGTATTGCAGCTAACAATGATGAAGGAAGGATCTCCTTCCTTCATAATAACAAGGAACCAGGAAATAACAATTCAACAGCTGCAACATGATGCAAACAAAAAAAAAATGTAAGATGCATAAGTGTCAATGAAACATCAGGCATGAACAAAAATGAGGTAAAA
>NW_004955447.1:12451338-12454126 GCF_000276665.1 Chinchilla lanigera
TACTAAAAGATATTCTAGAAAGCGATAAAGATGACCAAAATTTCAAGAACAGAAATGGAAAGGAATGATGAAGCCGAGCAAACAATTAAATAGAGGGCAAAAGGAGGAACCAACAGCAGGAAAATAACATAACAAAGATAAGCCAATACATATCAGTTATAATCATCGATGTAAATGGTCTCAATTCACCAATCAAAAGAAGCAGACTGGCAGAGTGGCTCAAGAAACAAAATCCAACTATATGTTGTATACAAGAAACACATTTAATCCAAAAGGAAATTCATAGACTGAAAGTCAAAGGATGGAAAACAATACTCCATGCAACAGGAACCCAGAAAAGTCTGGGGCATCTATTCTGCTTGCAGACAACGTGAACTCCAAACCAAGAACAAACAAGAGATAAAGGTCACTATGTACTTGTTAGTGGAAAACTGCAGGAGGAAAAGATAACAGTCATAAATATCTATGCATCAAATACAGGAGCACCCAACTATATAAGACAAATTTTAACAGAAATGAAATGTCAAATAAGCAGCAACACAATCATAACAGGAAACTTGAACACCCCATTGTAACAAAGAGATAGAGCAACCAGACAAAAAATCAGCAAAGAAATAACAGAACTAAACCAAACTCGTGAACAAATGCACTTAGTAGACCTTTACAATGTTCCACCCAACAACATCAGAATACACATTCTTTTCAGCTACACAGAGGATGTTCCCTAAAATAGACAATATACTAGCACAGAGAATATGCTTAAGTAAATGCAAAGGAACTGAAACTATCCCATGTGTACTATCTGACAACACTGCAATAAAATTGGAAATTAATGACAAAAGAAATAACAAAAATTCCATAAACACATGGAAATTAAATAAAACCCTCCTGAGCAACCAATGGGTCACAGATAAAACTAAAGAAAACATTGAAAAATATGTACAATCAATCCAAAATGCAGACACAACTTACAGGAACCCATGGGATGCCATGAAATCAATCCTCGGAGGGAAATTTATAGCAATGAACTCCCACATCAGGAAAAGAGAACAAGCACAAATAATCAATCTTATGCTGCACATCAAGCTTCCAGAAAAAGAAGAGTAAGTCAAGCCCAAAGAAGGAAGGAAATTATAAAGATCAAAGCAGAAATTAATGCAATGGAGACTGAGTGAACAATACAAAGAATTAAAGATTGGAGAGTTGGTTCTTTGAAATAATAAATAAAACTGATAAGCACTTAGCCAACCTTATCAATAAAAGGAAAGAAAAAACTGAAACTTATGCAACAAGGAATGAAAGGGATGAAATCAGTAAAGATCCTGTAAAATTCAGCTCATCAATACCTACCTTGGAAACCTTTCCACTCATAGGATGGAAAACACAGAGGAAATGGACAGATTCCTAGACACATATGCATTTCCAAAACTGAATGAAGATATAAAAATCCTGAATAACTCAATATCAGCCAGCATAATAAAAAATGAAATAAAAACTTACCAATGAAGAAAAGCCCAGGTCCTAATGGATTCACAGTTGAATTCTACAAAGAATTTAGAGAAGATTTAATGCCAGTTCTTCTCAAACTGTTTAATGAAATTGAAAGACAAGGAATTCTCCTTAACTCATTCCTGGAGGCAAGTATTACCCTGATACCAAACACAGAGAAAGACCCAACCAAGAAAGAGAACTACAGACCAATCTCCCCAATGAATATACATGAAAATATTTTTAATAACATGCTAACAAACAAAATGCAGCAAATCATCCAGAAAATTATACACTGTGACCAAGTGGGGTTCATTCCAGGAATGGAAAGGTATTCCTATGTATGCAAGTCAATTAATGTCATATATCATAATAATAGTGCCAAAGATAAAAATCACATGATCATCTCAATAAATGCAGAAAATGTTTTTGATAAAGTCCAACACTCATTCATGTTGAAAACCCAAATGAAAATAGGAGTAGATGGTCTTTACCTCACTGTGATAAAAGCCATCTGTGACGAACCAACAGCCAACATCATACTAAGTGGACAAAAACTGAAAGCTTTCATTTTAAACTCAGGTATAAAACAAGTATATCCGCTATCACCACTGCTGTTAAACATATTTCTTGGAATATTAGTCAGAGCAATTAGACAAGAGAGAGAAATAAGAGGGATAAGGATAGGAAAAGAAGAAATGAAATTATCATCATTTGCAGATGACATGCTACTTTACATTGAAGACCCCAAAAACTCCACCAAAAGGCTTATAGATTTAATAACTAAATACAGTAGCAGAGCTGGATATAAAGTCCACACTCAAAAATCAATAGCATTCCTGTACACAAACAACAAACAAACTGAGAGAAAAATTAGGGAAATGACATCTTTCATAATAGCATCTAAAAAATGGAATACTTAGGAATCAATCAAACAAAGGAATTAAGAGATCTATGCAATGAAAATTACAGTACTCTGAAAAAAGAGATCAGTGAGAAATTCAGAAAATGGATAGATATTCTTTGTTCAAGGATAGGAAGAACCAACATTGTGTAAAATGGCCATACTCCCAAAATTGTTTTGCAGATTCAATACAATCCTAATTAAATTACTTTTAGTATACCTCAAAGATCTAGAGAAAACATTACTAAAATTCATCTGGCACCAGAAGAGGCCTAGAATAGCAAAAGCAATCCTGGGCAAAAAAGCAAGGCAGGAGGCATGACAATCCTTGACTTGAAATTATACTACAAAGCTACCATGATAAAATCAGCATGGTACTGGCAAAAAAAGACCTGA
>NW_004955447.1:12458575-12462755 GCF_000276665.1 Chinchilla lanigera
TATATATATATATATATATGCACTTTAAAACTTAAAGCATTTCTCACCATATAATATATCTATTTAATAATTGGTAGACTTTTACAAAGTCATGTAAATGTTCAGCTCTCTCTTTATTCCAAACTAAAGGTCAAATGATTTAGGCTCCTTGTACTTGATCATCAATCTGATCACATTTCTAGAGCTGATAAAGCTGCAAATGTCATACCTTTGGACACTGTTTCATAATATTTACTGTTCAGAAACACTGTACAGGTTAACAGTATTATGCTAGTTGAATGATTTACATACCGTTTTAAATATTATTTGTAATTAGTGACTCCTTCAGGATTTCATTTTGTTTCCCAAACTGCCCATTACATTTCCTGTTTATGGTTATTTTCAGGAAGACTTTTAACTTCTTATATTCATATCTAGAATAAAATAACATGGCCAAGCATATATGTCTAGCAGAAAAAAAAGATAAATATTCTTTAAGCCTTATGCATTGGATTTATCTTTACTTTTATGCTATTTTTCAGACAACAATGTTTGAACTCCATAAATTGTTTCAGAATGAATCTCAGCAGAACTGAATTGCTTTTGTCAAGGTATTAACAATATCAATAATTGAATCTCTTCCCTTCCCATTTCTGGTATTGGCTACATTATGACATTTTTTAGTTTCCAGTAGTTTACCTGACTGTTGCCTAACTTATTTAAGATTCAAAAAGGCAGAACAATTGTAAAAGACTCAAATTCTACTCACTAGATTTTCATTCATTTGTTTATTCTTTCATTCAACACCGATATAACTTGACAGCGCATCTAATTCTATAGACTAGGGGTAGACACACTAAGAAATCAGATAATTCTTTGCTCTCATAAATTCTTAAATTTAGTGAGGCAAGGCAAGCTCAAAGAATGAACATCTACTAACTGTATTGGATGGTTTCAGCTGCAAATACTACGAGCAAAATAAAGCTCTAAAATGAAACAGATTGGTGGAAGTAGGGAGGTAAAGCCATTACGAAGTGTTCAGAAATGTCTTGCCCCTGAGCAGCATATTGGAGAAGAGATCTGAATAAAATGAGCAAGGATCTTTGCCAATATTCGAAAGAAAGACAGTCCCTGGTTCTATAAATACAAGAGGAAAGGTCCTGGAACAGGAACTGTTTGCTTTGTTCCAAAGCATATTCACTTTCTGGAGGGAGGACTGCAAGCTGAGGAGAAGGATCACCAAAGAGGGCAGAGGGTCTCACAGGGCTGCATCGGAAAGGGCCTTTCAAATTCAAAGCAATTCAAATTCTTTGCATTTTGACCTCTCCAAAGAAAAATGTTTGATTTTCATAAAGGTCATTAGGGCTACTGCATGGAAAAATGGCTTTCCGTGGCAATATGGTGGAAAAGTTCTCAGCAGTCCGGGGCTGGGGCAATGGCCCTGGAGAGATGATCGTTCGTGGACTGGCGTGGAAGCAGCAGAGGGCCGGGCACTTACGTGTATTTAGAGTTAGTGCTTGTGTTTCAGGCACGTTAGCCGTTTAGGTTCCCAGGGTGAGTCGCCTATCTTTTGAATTCCCCTTTTACTTCTGTTCTCCCGTTCAGTCTATGTTGGTTCCACCTTCAAAATATAAGGAGCGGAGTTTCTCACGCACTTCGTTACTAGCCACTGTGTTCGCGCCCTTTGGGTCTGTTGTCTGAATCCGTGCCTTCCAAAGGCCATCCGTTTCCACCTGAGTTCCACTGACATCTTTTGATAATACCGTAACCAGAAAGCTACCCTTAAACTGTAGAAACGCCGTTTCATCTTTCTGCTCTAAGCAGTCTGGCTTACTGTTTCAACCTCAGTTCAGTTTTCTGCTGAATTTTGTTGGCTCACTGGACCCTTTGCAGTTCAAGACATAAAACTCTGTTGTCTACGGCAAGAACCTGTGCTTTTCCTTCCCAGCACCTAGAATTTCCTTCCCCTAGATGAGCCTCTTACCCTTCCCTCTGTTGATTCTCTTTATTTAGTGAGACCCTAACGTCTCAGTGAGACGCTACCTTACTCAGCATTCAAAACTACAGCCCCTGAAACTATACTTTCAAGTCCACTTTTCTGCTGTATTTCCCTCCATGACTTGTATATAACCCAGATATTGCAGGTATGTGACTTCTTATGGTATGGCAATGTCGAGGGGTAGGGCTCTCCAGATCTCCATTTCCCTAGTCTGAAAGGACTCCACCTCCTCTGCTTTCCTGTGTTTCCATTGGACCACAGGATTTTTCTAGCAAATGAGCAACGAGCTGTAGAACAGAAGCGCACACCATCTCCGCTCTGCAGTGCTCGGTTACTGGCGGGAGGGGCACCTTGCTCTCCTCCCTTTTCCCTCTGGGACTGGCAGACACAACACTGGCTGCGGGAGCAGCCCTGACCCCAGGATACCAGCCCGGAGAGCAGAGTGCCCTCCCCAGCTAGAATAAAGATTCAATTGTTTTGAATTTTACAAGTTTTGGGTTATTTTATAGGTTAATGTGGGCAGGAATTTTTGTCTATTTTGTTTATTTTTATATTGTTAGTACTGAGAGTATCATATAGTTATATATATTTTTAGAAGTTTCCTGAATGATAAAAGTAGATGTTAAGTGACTACCAATGTTTTACAGTAAAAAAAATAAAAGACCTTTACTCCTTCACTGAACCTTTCCATTAACCACTCTCTCTCTCTCTCCCTCTCTCTCTCTCTCTCTCTCTCTCTCTGCATATATATATATAGTTCTGGGTCACATTTATAATTTGAAAAGCTTATTTGCTCAAAGTACATTGGGGTTATGAGAGGTTCACAATATGTCTTAGAATTTGATTTATACAGCTGTATTGTCAACAATGGTATATATTCATGGAAGGAACATTTAAAGAAAATGAAATGAGAAATTAAATATATTTCATAGATGTCCAGATATCTGTGTTGGATTATGAATAAGAGGAAATACTTCACTCGGCACCACAATTCCTCTGAAGGAGACGTGGTCTTCTAGAACAGAGCAACTCAACTTGAGTCAAGGGGAAGAAAAAGGTCAGTGCTCTGAAGAAAGCGAAGCCCTGCCTGGGAATGTGCAACTGCCTAGTGCTATGTGGGCTTGATCACAACCCTAACCTAGGGTACCACATCTCTGTGAATGATTCCGAGGGTCTGCTCCGTGAGAATACATAGCGTGCGAAGCAGCTAGACACATCAAGATAGCCATCGCTGTTAGAGACCGTGCCAGGAAAATAGGGAAGGATACTGATGCTTATGATGCTATTAGTAGAAGCAGTAGATTTTATCTTTCTCTCCTTTCTACACAGAACACTTCTTAAAGGAGTTTACCGTTTGACATTTCATCATATTTTAAAGAATTTCCATGATCTGCTTTCACAAAATGAAGAGAAAAACCATTGCTAATTATGTCTATGTGGATAGCAGAGAGGGTGTTAGACTCTAGAAAATGTAACAAGTCTCTACCATTTCAGTATGCGTCTCCCTGGCAAGAGTAGGTGACCTCAGCCATGTAATTACTTAGCAAGATGCAGTGGGCACATTTTTTTTTTTTCAAATAAAATGATGGGTTAGAATATTCAGAAACTGAGTGATGATGTGGCCTTCTTTGACCCCAAACTGAAAATTATCACTTAGGTAGAATAAAATGTACTCACGTAAAAAAGAAGAGAGAGAGAGAGAGAGAGAGAGAGAGAGAGAGAGAGAGAGAGGTCATTCTGAATGTTACTAAACCTCTGTCATACAATTTAGATAAAATTTATTTGATACTCCTGACATATATACATATAGCATTTTCATACATATATACATATAGACATTCTTCCTATCAAAGCAAGTATTAGTTTTTCCTATACCTTGTTATTTTGTTTTGTTTTGCTGTGCTGGGAATTAAACCCAAGACCTCGCACATGCTAAGTAAGGGCTGTACTGTTGCTTCTCTCATATATTATTTGATTTTTCCATATAACTTTATTTGATGCATGGCTAATTCTTACCAAACATGTATTTTGTTTGTAATTCACAGGCCAGTAGGAAGATATTTAAGAGATATCTATAAAAACAAAGCCGAATTAAATAATAAAAACACAAGGTATGTTTAAAACACTCTAAATCAAACAACAGTGTTAGGATTTCAGTTTAGAAAATCAATTTCAAGATATGCACACAGTTTAAATGCATTT
>NW_004955447.1:12462855-12466470 GCF_000276665.1 Chinchilla lanigera
GTCAGTGCTCTGAAGAAAGCGAAAGCCCTGCCTGGGAATGTGCAACTGCCTAGTGCTATGTGGGCTTGAGCACAACCCTAACCTAGGGTACCACGTCTCTGTGAATGATTCCGAGGGTCTGCTCCGTGAGAATACATAGCGTGCGAAGCAGCTGGACACATCAAGATAGCCATCGCTGTTAGAGACCGTGCCAGGAAAATAGGGAAGGATACTGATGCTTATGATGCTATTAGTAGAAGCAGTAGATTTTATCTTTCTCTCCTTTCTACACAGAACACTTCTTAAAGGAGTTTACCGTTTGACATTTCATCATATTTTAAAGAATTTCCATGATCTGCTTTCACAAAATGAAGAGAAAAACCATTGCTAATTATGTCTATGTGGATAGCAGAGAGGGTGTTAGACTCTAGAAAATGTAACAAGTCTCTACCATTTCAGTATGCGTCTCCCTGGCAAGAGTAGGTGACCTCAGCCATGTAATTACTTAGCAAGATGCAGTGGGCACATTTTTTTTTTTTCAAATAAAATGATGGGTTAGAATATTCAGAAACTGAGTGATGATGTGGCCTTCTTTGACCCCAAACTGAAAATTATCACTTAGGTAGAATAAAATGTACTCACGTAAAAAAGAAGAGAGAGAGAGGGAGAGAGAGAGAGAGGTCATTTTGAATGTTACTAAACCTGTCATATAATTTAGATAAAATTTATCTGATACTTCTCACATATATACACATAGCATTTTCATACATATATACATGTACACATGCTTCCTATCAAAGCAAGTATTAGTTTTTCCTATACCTTGTTATCTTGTTTTGTTTTGCTGTGCTGGGAATTAAACCCAAGACCTTGCACATGCTAAGTAAGGGCTGTACTGTTGCTTCTCTCATATATTATTTGGTTTTTCCATATAACTTTATTTGATGCATGGCTAATTCTTACCAAATGTATTTTGTTTGTAATTCAAGGCCAGTAGGGAGATATTTAAGAGATATTTATAAAAACAAAGCCCAATTAAATAATAAAAATACAAGGTATGTTTATTTATTTTTTATTTTTTAATTTTTTTTGGTTTTTCTCCGGTACTGGGAACCGAACTCACGACCTTGCGCTTGCCAGACAGGCGCTTTTGCCGCTGAGCTAAATCCCCAGCCCCAAGGTATGTTTAAAACACTCTAAATCAAACAACAGTGTTAGGATTTCAGTTTAGAAAATCAATTTCAAGATATGCACACAGTTTAAATGCATTTTAAATCAATTCATCCTCACATTAGATCAACAATTTGATAAAAATACAGAAAAGGAAAACTTTAATCTGATATTTCTAACTACTTAAGCTTGACTTTTTCTAGGTAGAGTATAGGGGCAAAGGTGTCCTAGAGACACTTGTACTAGCTATGAGTAACATCTCTCATTAGAAAAGGGGGGGCAAGGATCACTTTAATTTTGTTGTATTAATCATTTGTTCAGTGTGCTCTTGGCTACTGTGGAATATTTTAGTTTGATCAGCTGTATATTGTCAATATTTCCTGTGGTTAAGGTGCTCATTTCTGTTTATACTTCTTTTCTTTTCTTTTTTTCTTTTGTTTTCTTTTCGTTTTGTTTTGTTTTCTTATTTTTTTCCCTTTTGGTCCTAGAGATTGAACCCAGGACCTTTGCGCTGAATTACACTAGCAGCCATTTATTTATTTATTTATTTATTTATTTATTTATTTAGAGGCAGGGTCTTCTTAAGTCATTAAATTGCCAGAGTGAGCTCAGTGTCTTATCTTCTTGCTTCAGCCTTCTAGAGTGCTGCAATTACAGATGTGTGTTTCCACATCTGGCTTTGTCCTCTAATTTCAGTGACTGCCTTAAAAATATAAGGGAGGCCAACTAGACTGCCAGTCATACTCAGTACAAGCAAAAGAAAGAAAAAAAGAAAGAAAGAAAAAAGAAAGAAAGGAAGGAAAAAAAAATGAAAGAAAAAGAAGCTACAAATAACAGGTAGGTAAAGCAGGATATTAAAATTACAGTTGAAAGAGTTCAAGGTATTGGGTTCTCAGTTTCAAAAAAGACTTAGAAATAAATGGTTCATCAAGCAAAATACAACCTAAGAATGATTATTAAAGCCGTATCAGTGAAATGGGAAGAAATTGCTTAAAAGGAAAATGGAGCTAGGGAAAGCGGTGGGAGGGGAGGAAGGGAAAAGAAAAAATGAGAAAAGAAGGATAAAATGAAAACAAAGCTTTGTAAATAAGGAAGGAAAGAGGGGTTCAATGGAGGGAAGGGGAATGGGATGGGAAAAGATAAATCAAGGTATATTATATACAGGTACAAATTCCCTATAATGAATATGATCATTGAATATACCTAAATATTGTCAATAAATGTAATTAAATTTAAAAAGTTATATAATAACTGAGCTTTTAAACTTTCTTTAGAAAAAGAAAAAGACAAAATAAAATAGTATTATTTTTATTATGCTGTATTTTTCTCTTTGTCATCTATAGTTTAATTTGTATCATTATTTTGTACAATCTATTTTTTTCTTAGTTTTAGGAAAACAAATATTATTATTATATTCAGTCTCTCTTTGATAGAGATGATACCTCTTTTAATTACATTATTTTTATTTCAAAATATTTGAGGCCAAGAAATACTTTGGAAATCAAACTTCAATTCCTGAAATTTCCAAAGGACATTTTTATCATACCATGCTATGATTACTGAATATCTACTCACTAAATCATTCTATGTTTGACTACCAAGGAGCCTAATTTTTTTTACTGTATCCAAAGTGTTTATAATTTTCTTATTATTCTTTGTGTATTCAAACACATTACTATACATAACATAAGTATTAAGAAAAGCAGCACATTGAGGAACGTTTTGCTCTCTTGTATACAGAAACATAAATTTGGAATTACAAATTTAAAAGAAAAATAATTTCATCTTCCCTCCCACAAGATACTGACAGCCCTTGAAACCCAAAACTTATCTACATATTCTTCAAAGTACTACAGATCATCTTGAAAGCAAAGTGAGTCCACAAATTACCAGCAGATTATAACTGGAGTTGGAATTGCTTCTACTTCTGTTTAGGCACACAGGGAAACTTTCTGAAACCCACAGAGCCATAGTATTTTCCTTTTAAAATACTTTGACATGAGTGAGTGAAAGAACATAGACCCTGATCTTGCAAAATATCTTTACCGAAAGAATAATTTTACAAATTCTATTTTAGTACTGATTTGTGTACTTAAATGTTGTGTGAAATTACTTTCAAAATACCAGACTTTAATTTTAAAAGTAAGAGTAACTGTTTCTTGAATTAATTTAAGTCTTCGGCTTCTTTTGGAAAATGAAAAAAAAAAAAAAAACTTGAATAATTACTTAAAATTTTCTATTTTGAGAGTGTTGCTAAAATTTTCAGAAGTTATTTTTCTATCATCTTTAATAAGTTTGAATCATATAGAGATAAATCAAGCTGTCATCAAGATATAGAAGTTAAACTTTTTTGAGTATCAAATTTTTTCAGTTTTATATTATTTTGGATATTGTGTCAAATTACAGATTGCCATAAAGTAATCAATCCTTCTACCTTTATTATTAATAAATATTATTAAATATCTA
>NW_004955447.1:12466570-12472280 GCF_000276665.1 Chinchilla lanigera
TATAAATAAATATGATACTATTAATAAATAATAAATGTTTATTATTTCTAAAGGTTTAAATAACCAGATAACTACCAAATCAGAGAAATACATTTTTCTTGGTATGTAAAATATATTTCAATTTTTATGTTATAGTTCCTAAACTAGCACAATTCTGATGTCATGTTCTAACAGAAAAAGATGACATTTAGAGAAAAAATATTAGTGTTATGAACAAACAATATTGAAAAATAAGTATTCTAAGAATAATGCTATTTGTGATAAAATTAATTGAGGCTTGGAAACATCTGATCAAGTTTTAAACTTATAGCTACATCAGTTATTAAGGATTTGCTAAGAACAAGGCATTAGTATTTAAAACAGAAAAACAGTTGAACCCATGACCATAAGATACTCTACCAAGATTGTATGGAGTCAAGACACACTGTTAAGAGCTATACTAAACAGGATATCTGGGAAGATCTGCTCTCATGAATTAAATTGATAAGAAACCTACACATACATTCTACAGGAGGGGAGGGATGACCCTCCAACACCAAGAAACAACCCACAGCCTTGAATACTGTGATCTGCTTATATCATTCTCTAACTTTATCTGGGTAGTGTCCAGATTCTACTTCTTGTTTTGTCATCGATCCTTTTTGGCTTCAGAACAAAACAGGAAGACAAATACACTATGGATTAATTGTGAGCTGTAAAAATAGCATTCCATGTAACATTCCATTTAAAGTATTGACTGGTACGTAAGTGTTAAGATTGGGATAGGAATGTTCCACTTAGGAATGGTAGTGTTGACTACACTTTATTGAAATAATCGTAAAGTTGTTGCATTGTCATCACAATTGTTTTATTTTATTCTAATTAAAACATATGTTATTAAACCTGTTTTAGAAATATTATTATTGTTTAGTTTTAGTAAGGCTCAAAGATCTTCTTTGTGCTATATTCAAAGTAAGTTATTTTCTTGCTCCAAATACGGTTGCTATCATAAGTCATTTAATTTTCCACGGCTTTGTGGTGCTTGTCTTCAGCATAGCCTAAATGTAATTTAGGTACTGCATCATGTCAATATTTATGGAATATATTTCATTTTATGATCTCATAATGAAATGCAAACACATGTAATCTACTAAATTTAATTTGGAAGAAAAAATACCCAGCCACAAATACACAACAGTGCTTTATATAGTTCTTGAGGAAATGCTCTTGCTTACAACTAGCAGTCCAGCGTTGGTGACAGCTAAAGGAGGATGACACAACTGACAATTTTGTGTGACACAAAGAAAACTAATTCACCATCATAAACAATCTACTTTTATAGCATTAATGATGAACTAACATTAACAGGTAGTTTCTATATTATTGCCATGATAGATATGTGGACATCTTTGGATCCACTTAAAATTCCAAGTAATGTACACACTTTGATCTGGATTCAGATGATGACAGCTATATGGGCATGTATCAGTCAGGGTTTACTAGAGGAACAGATATAATACAAGATAAACAAATGTACAAGGAATTACAAGTTTGGCTTACAGTGGTCAGCTACAGAGTTGGATGAGGAAGCGTGCAGAGGGTGTCTGCACGCTGGACACTGAAGAGCCCAGCCCCGGGCCTGGAGCTCCCTGCAGTGTCCTTGCAAGTCCGTATCAAAAGGCTGATGGGTCTGCGACGGAATGCTGAAGAATCTATGATGAAGGCTGGAGAGCCAACACCAGAAGGCTGAAGAGTCCCAGACGGAAGCCCAACAGTCTGCTCCAGAAGCCAGGAGACGACCGAGCTGAAGGCGAAGACAGGAGCTCTTCTGAAGAACCAGCAGCCAGTCCTTCCTCAATTCCTTTTATTAGGCAGTCTACCCGCTCTGAGGAGGTGAGGGTCGTCCTCCACACCCACACCCTCTGCATGCCTACCTCTTGCACAGGCTCAGGATGAATACAAAGTAACCACCCTGGACACCTTCTGAGTTGCATAGTTAACCTTCTAAACTTCTCAAATTAACACAATAAACAACATCCCAGAAGGGTAAGGGCGTGTCCTTTTCACCCCAAGAGGCAGAACTGCTGAGTCACTTAGCCAAACCTCTAGACTCCCCAAGTTGACACAATGTATCAACCATAACAGGGCAGATAAGAAAGGGTCAAAGAGAACATTACAGGGTGCGCAGCTTTTTTTTTTCCCATAAGCTGTTTCCATAAGTTGATTTTTCAGCCATAAGTACATCTTTGGCCAAATCCTTGGTTACTTGCTATTGCTATTCTGCACTGAGTCTATTGGATATGGTAGACTTGACTGATCCTCAGGGAAAGAGCTAATTTTACCCTTAAGCAAAGTTATGGTACCCTTGAAGAGGAAAAGTGCTCTGGCACTACAATGCCTTACTGAATTGTTTGACACAATTACCTAATATAAACTTTACAATGATAGTGTAGGCAAAGAGACCAAAGTCTTTATTATTTCTACATTAAAATTACAGAAACCACACATCAATAGATGAGGTGTAGTGTTTTAGATCCTTCAAAAGGCAAACAATAAACTTGGAATATACACTTAAGATATGAGTCCATTCAAGATATTTTTATAGTAACTGGTCTTGATTACTGCTACCAAATGTAAGACAATTTAATCTTGTGTTCTTTGTGGAACACGAGAGCTCGTGTCACAATTGCTCAGCTACAGTTCCATTATATTCCAGTTCTTTCTCTGTAATCAAACTTATTTATAGCGTCATCACAGATAAGCAGATCCATCGTGAGATCATCTCCTAATGCACAAATACTGTTAAGGAGAAATGTTCTGATATCTGAATTTGACACCTGTATCTAGTTTAGTTCTTGATCTTCTAGATTATAATAAATGACATCCCTTTTTGCTAAACCATGATTTTGGAAAATGTATAATGCCACAAAAGATCAGCTGCTTGTTTGCCTTGCGAAGACATTTCTAAATTATTTACACCTTTACAGCTGTTAGTGAGCGATTTAACATTTGATGCTGAAGATTGGTGGCGACTTCCAGGTCACTCTCCCTCTGATAAACTAGAATTGTAAATGGTTAGAGGTCCCACCTTCTGAGCAAATCCTTGCTGGTTTCGAGAAACACAGAAAAACATTAGAGCTACATATATGCTGTTCTCCTTCAGTTAACTAAAATAGAAAACAAAACAAGGGGGAAAAATGAAGGTCTTTCTTTATGCTATTTCTCAAGCACAGGAATCAGTTACAGAGTTCCTGCACCTAGGTTCTTGGAAAGAGAGATTATATCCAGGCACAAAGCAATCTTCAATCAGAGGAGGTGAGCATGCACCCCGCATGTGAACAAAGTACTATCACCTACAGGCCTGTGGCAGCCCCCGAGACACTTGTTACTAAAGAAAGCCACCTTCTTAGATTCTTAAATTTGATTAATTCCTTCCCTTGTTAAGGATTCATTCTTATCTTGTGATGCTTGGATCCAAGGAAACAAACAATAAGGTCAGAGGTACTAACAAATAAATTATGTGTTTGAAGAAATTGGGGGTGTTTCTCTACCTCCCAAGGGTGTATTTTTAGTTATTACTAATCTGACCCTCTCTTTACTGTTGGCTCTTACACTCCAGCATTATTAAACCCATTTTGTATTCCTAGTCATGCTGTCTTTTCCTATCCTTTACCACTATTTTTATGTACCAGTAGGATGTAGACTTCACCATGATGTTACTTTAAATTTTAAAAAAATGAAAATTTTACCTGAGCACGCAACTTATGGCTTATTAGTAAAATATTTTTTCTTGGTCTTCAGAGAAGAGAAATGATTGCCGAAGTTATTTAAGTAGAGAAAAGTCCACAGAGGGTTTACTGTTTGTCAGGCTCTGTTTTAGTATGTTACAACTTGGAACTCATTTAATATTTAAAATACCTACTCAATTTAGTGTTCATTATTACTATCCCACTTCAGCAAATGAGAAACAGAGATACTCTGACGTTGAATATCTTGCTGAGGTTCATGTAAACACAAGGTAGAACAGTGAGAACATACTGATAGAACTTTGCTCAGAACATAATCTAAGCCATACTACCAAATTGTAAATGGGACACCAGCAGTACAGTTATGCCACTGATTTGTTGAGGGGAACAGTTAATGATTAAAAGTTTTTCTTTACCTATTTTTGACCAATTTTGCATGCTTATATCTGGTAATCTGAGCAACTTATGTGATGGCAACAATTTGCAGTATAACAACCATTGGTGAATTCCTACCATCCTGCTTAGTGAAACTATGTATTGTATCTAATATTCTTTTAAATTATTATTTTCTTATTCCCTTTAATGATTTGATCAATCTTCTATTCTTACATCTGGTAATCTGAGCAACTTCATTGAAGATAACAATATGTAATATAACAACCACTGTTAATCCCTATCATTTGGTTTGAAACCCCATATCATTTTTAATATCCTTGCGTTGTTCTGTTTGTATTTTGCTATTGTTCTTTTTTGTACCATTTTCTTTAAAATAAAAATTTTTTAAAAACCAACAAACTGTGAATAGGAAATGAATCTTTCTGAGAAACAACAACTTACAGATTGGTGGATTTTCTAAAAAATTTAAGAAATAGCTCATAATGGGATGTATTTCTTTCTGGTTTGATTCTATAGGTTCAGTTCAGTCAAAATCAAAGTCTCAGCAGGCTTCTTTTAAAGACTGGCAAACTGACTGCAAATCTATGTGGGAATCTAGGAGAAACAGATAAAATGATATTGTGAAGAACGAAGTTGAAAGACTACAGTACCTCACTTTGAAGTTCACTATGAAGCCACTGAACTAAAACCATGTGCTATTAGTAAAGATAGACATGTAGATTAATGGATTAAAATAGAGAACCACAAAGTAAGTGTTTGTATTTACCTTTAGCTGAGTTTTGAAAATACACAAAGGTAATTTAGTATTAAAATTATATTTACTCAACAAATAATAATGAAGGAACACAGAATTTCTCTTTATGGAGAAAAATGTTACAATCTCACTGATCTCACACCATACAGAATATTATCTTAAAGTATGTTATGAATTTAAATTAAATTCTAAAAATATAAGCTAACATTCTATAAATAAAATCTAAGTGTTTATATGGAGCTAAAGATTTTGTTTTGAAAATTAAGTTTATTGGTACATTTTAGTTCTACATAATGAACATATTCATCATAGGGCGTTTGTACCTGGACATGATCTATTTGGGCTCCTCTTTTTCCCTAGTCTCTTCTCCCTTCACCCTGTCTTCCCTTCCCTATTTCCAAGGTTTTGTTTCCATTTTACCATTTTCAAGTCATTTCTTCCTTTCCCCCTTTCCATTCCCTAGTTCTTCTTTCCTTTTGAACACATGAAGAATTGAAAGAAATCAGATCTCCCAAAAAAAGATTCAGTCCAAAAATGGGCATCTGAGACAAATACATGATTCTCACATAAAGCAATAAAACAGCAAATAAATGTATCAAAAAAGTCCAAAATCTTCTCAACTGGGATTAATAAACATTTATCATTAAAGAAAAAAAGTATTCAATTGGAATCCATCAAATTTAAAAACTTCTGCTCTTTGTGAGATATATTTAAGGGGGAAGGGTTATAAGGGAAGAAGGAGACAGGAAGGGGAAGTGAAAAAAATTAAGATGTGTTATTTGTTTGTACCAACTCCCCAAAAAGAATGTAATCATTACATACTGCAAAGATGCAC